>NW_007727025.1:131961-139171 GCF_000696425.1 Galeopterus variegatus
CAGAAGATAGAGCAACTGATTTTGCCCTAGGGAATCAGGGTAAGATAACCAGAAGATTGAACATTTGAGTCAAAACTCAAAGAATGAGTTGAAATTTTCTGGGTAAAAAATGTGTAAATCTTCTAGACACAGAGAATAGCATCTGAAAAGCTGTGATGTCATGAAAAAGTGTGGCAGGTTTCCTATGGAAAAGGAGAAGAATTACTGAACCGGGACTAAGACTGAGAAGGTAAAGTGAATCATTCAGAATAGGCTAGGTTATGCTGCAGTATCAAACACCCCCAAATCTCAGTAATTTTCAACAAAGTTTTATTTCTTACTTCCATTGCGTGAGTATCACAGTCAGCTCCTCATCTTCCTTTCTCTAGGGCCCAAGCTAACAGACCCTCTACCATCTGAATGCTGGTAGACAATATGATAGGGAAAAAGAAACATGGCATGTTGTGCACTGGTTATTTAAAGACAGTTGCCAAAAGTGAAACCCAGCTCTGTTACATTTCATTAGCCAAAGCAAGGTCCATGGGCACACCTAAATTCACAGGGGCAGAGAAGTGTGCCCTGAAGGAAGACTGAAAATATTGGCAAACAGCACTACTGACTACCACATAAGTTTTGCTAAAGACACTGGTCTAATCTTATTGGGTAACCAGTGCATCTATGCATGGGAGGAATGACCCAGTTGGATTTCTTATACGGGAAATCATTCAGCCAGCAGAGTAGAGATCAATGAATCAACGATTTCCAAATTTAGCATTGGTCAGACTCACCCGGAGCACTTGTTACAAACACAGATTGTTAGGCCCCACACCCAGTCTTTCTTATTCATAGGTCTGGGTGGGGCTTGAGATTTTCTATTTCTAACAAGTGTAATGCTAATACTGCTCTTCTTGGAACCACATTCTGAGAACCACTGAACTGGAGGAATCAGATACCAGAGTTACTGAAAAGTTTGATAGAAAGGTGAGAGGGAGGGCTAAAAGCAGCAATAAAGTGACAAGAGACAGGATGTCAGACCCAAGAGACATTTTTTAGGTTTAACCGACAGGATCTTATGACATTGGATGTTAGGGGGGAGGAGGAAAGAAGGTTTGAAAGTGACAACAACATATCTATTTTGGGTAACTAGTTGCCTCATTAACTGAGATGGAGACTACAGAGGCTGGAGCGAGTAGAGGCATGGATGGGGGTGGGGGGGAAAGGCAGAAAAGGAGTTCAGTTTAAGACATTTTAGCTTTCAAGTACCTAAAAGCATCCAGATTTGATAAGTCCAGTTAGCCACTGAAATGCAGGTGTAAATATCAGAAAGAGTGCTAATACCTGAAGACAGAGATTGAGAACCATCAGGGTCTGATTAAGTAGAAGCCTTTCAATAAAACGAGAACATCCAGGAAGGGTAATTTGTATGAGCAAGTCAAAGAACCAAGAGAAGAATCTTGAAATGTCCCAATGATTAGATTTATAAAGAGGATGTTGAGAAGCTAGAAAAGAACAGTAAAAATGAATATTCCGAAAGACAGAAGCACTAGCAGAGAACTAATTTCCAGAGAGAGGAGATTTAAAAACTGGAGGGTAATCAATGGTGTCAAATATTTTAGAGAGATCAAACATGGCAAGGACTTAAGACAGGCTTGCAATAATTGAGAGAACATCCAGGAAGGGTAATTTGTATGAGCAAGTCAAAGAACCAAGAGAAGAATCTTGAAATGTTCCAATGATTAGATTTATAAAGAGGATGTTGAGAAGCTAGAAAAGAACAATAAAAATGAATATTCCGAAAGACAGAAGAACTAGCAGAGAACTAATTTCCAGAGAGAGGAGATTTAAAAACTGGAGGGTAATCAACGGTGTCAAATATTTTAGAGAGATCAAACATGGCAAGGACTTAAGACAGGCTTGCAATAATTGTGTACTTCATTATTTTATCTAGCCAGGCCCTAACTCAGCTTCAGATAGGTTGTGTACTTCCCGTCAACCATCACATGTTTTTGTCCTCATTCTTGAATTAATCAGGGCAACCTTCCTAGCCACCAGGTTCATCCTTTTAAAGCTGAGACCACCCCTGAGGAATTAGCCCTGTTGTGATCACAGGCACGTGAATAAGGTTGTCTTACTCTGTTGGCAAAGAGAGGGAAGTTGAAATATGGGATCATTCTAAGCCTTCGCTTGACAAGACCTCAAAGACTGCTAGAAACTGGAACTGAAAGTATGCTACTCCTGGGGCCCATAGTTATGTGTGTGCAAGTCGTGCATTTGTTCAGGTCTTCCTTTTGCTCAAGATGCTGAAACTACTCCCAATCACCTTATGAAACATCTATATCCCTGCTTCTATCCTCAAGCCTATTTGAATCCTAAATCCTAAATTCAATCTGACTTTTCTTGCTATAGAAGCTAATAGCCACATCACATAAAAGAGGACAAAGTAACCCTAAACAGATCAAGCTAAGCCTCAATGACCATGAATGAGAGACGTTGTGTCTTTCTTGCTTTGTGTTTTTTTTAAAACACAAAAACTGTGTGGGAAACTTCTATTTCACTTCATACGAATCAAAAGAGAAAAACATTCTCTTTTGGACCTTTATTAAAATATGGCCAGTTTGAGTTGCATTTATGTTTTCTTGGTTAGCAAAAGAAAAGAAAAACAGAAAGTGATAAATAAGAAGGCAGAGACTGTTGTGAAATTATTGTAGTCCTTTAAGTTGTCTTTTTCAATCAGATGACATAAACTTAAGAGAAACTTGCCAAATAGTCACTGATTACAAAAGAGCGAAGAAAGAACAAGATGTTAGGGTCAAGACTTTTGATCCAGATGTCTCAGGGACCCTCACCTGTCTATACGTTGATTTTCTTATATCCCCAATGGGGAGAGATTTATGTATGATTTTCTGATGTTATTCTTCAACTGCATTTTAATTTGTAAAGGTTCAATAACCATTTTATGAAAGAATGTATAAAAATAAGTTCTGAACTGTATCTCTATCCTTGTATCTTATATTAGAGACTGAATGTGAGCAACACCTGCTCTATAAATAACTCACTGATTCATCTGAACAAAAAAAGTTCAGCAAAATAGTTAACTACTTTATGATACAGATGGCATCTGTCATTTAAATAACTTAAGTTATTTAAATTGAGTAGTGAAAATATCTGACAAATCTTCTTCAGACAAATACAGCGAAGAAATCTGGAATAACATCTAAGACATCAGAAGTTGTTTTTAGGCCTTCAAGATTTTCTTTTATTTAGGGGATAAACTATTGTGTCTGTCCCTGTCCTCTTTCTCTCTCTCTCTCATGAATTCCATCTGCTTGTAAGTGTCATTGCTGGAGTTTGCAAGGAAACACTTTTGATTAGCACTAAAAAGGTCTAACGTTTGAGACCTTGAATGCAAAACTTCTGATAAAAATAAACTTCAAGGTCTTAGAATACTCTTATCAGATCAACCGTATGGTCCCAGAGTAGGTTGCTTAAATCTTCTTGGCTAAGCTTGAGAGTGCAAAGCTTAATACCCACAGGCTTGCAATCTTTTTGAATGTGATTATAATTCAGCACCAGCTTTGCATCCTGGATAAAGGTTCCCCTTGAACACAAAGTATGTTACATGCTTGTGTGCTAGTGATCAAAATACTCAGAGGATTATGGCACTTGCTGTTCTTAAACCTCCAAAATGGTGTTAAAATGCTACATCCAATCAGCTAAGCTGTAAATTAAATTTTTGTAGATTGAAGACATAGTTTTATTTCATATGCCAGAAACTCATTTCAACCCGAGCATTTCTGTTAGCACATTGCATCGAGCAGCATAACTCAAGAGGTTTAATGAAAGTTTAAAAACAATCTGTTGCAGATTTTGTGCCTAATTTATTTTTAATTGCAAATTGTACAACACATTATTGCCTGTGAAAATAGAAATTTAATTTCCTTCCTGTTTTTTCTTTCTTTCTTTCTTTCTTTTCTTTTTTATTTCTAGAATTCTAATGCAACCTCAGAGAGGAAACAGGCTTTAGCATGCTGTTTTCTGGATTTTATTTCTTCATTCTTAGATCCTTGATGTGCAGTCTTTGGAAAATATAGCTCATGCCACTTAGCATTATCCTTCAAACACACTTTCATGCTTTAAGAATGTGCTGTTTGGAATTCTATAAGAAGGTTGCATTTCCAAAATTATTGCAAGTGTATAGCATGCACCGTGGTTAAAGCTTCGCTCCATTCCAATTGAAAATCCCCCTCACTGTATCTGACAGTCAATTCCTGATAACAGTGTTCATATTCATATTTGAATTATTTTATATTGTGAAGCTTTGCTGATGATGGAGTAAAAGCACACATGAGATAACTTTAATTATAAGGATTTCTGGAGAGTTTGTAAAAGGTTATATTCTGTCCCATATATTGTAAAACAAACTATTAGCATGAAGTTTGCTTTTTGATGTGACCTTTAATTTTTTTAATTAGTCTTTTCTGGTATGTAGTGAATGAAACATCAAAGAAAAGGGCTCATTCTGGTCTTTTCTTTGGAAAAGTTTTGTCACACTCTGCTGCATCTGGTCGTTTGACTTTGCATGGGAATCTGAAATGAAGCTTAATGTGAGTGTTATCAAGTGATTCTAGAAAAACGTCAAAATACAAGAGTAGAAAACTCTTTGTCTTTTGCGCTGGATTTGCATTCCCTTCTGAGATCTTTGGCACTTTACATCAGAAAGTGAATTGTATTATTTATTCTCAATTTCCTGACTTTGTATTCTTCCCCTGTCCTTAGAGAGTGGCTATCAGCATGCTCCCTGCAGCTTTTCTCTCTCCTTGCTGAGCATTGTGTCAGCAAAGTGAGCTGCCTCCACAGCTAGCTACAAGTGCAGGGCTACCTCTTGCTGGAGAGGGGCATGAATGAATGTTGTGACCAGGTCTCCCTTCCTGTAAGACAGTTCTCTCTGTCCCCACAAGGCCCAGCTTACAGTGATGGCTAGATCAATGCAATACCTTCTTTGGGGTTTGCTGTTTTGAGCAAGTGCGTTAGACATCATCACAGTCTCCGCAAGAATCACTTGTAGTAAGTGAGTGCCTTGACCTCCAATAAGACATTAAAGTTCAAGTTCAGGTAGGACTTGGGTCTGGGGTAGGGGAGATGATCTTAAATGGTAATATTTTGGACACTTGAACTGCATTGTAGCTAAAAATTAAGCCAGCGAAAAGTCAGGAAAATAATTTGAAAATAACCATTAAGTACAAAATGTAATAAGCCTTTTCATGCTGAGAGTTTTGATTGTTTTAAAATGTACTCACATAGAAAACATCTGATTAATTTAAAAAGTTTTGTATGAACTGTTACTCTGAGGCATTTATATGTTTTTATTTTAAATTTAGAAGATACACGCTTGTTCTGTGATGATTTTTCTTCCTTCATGCATCATACATCCTTAAAAGGAAATAAGTATTGTTTGAATTATTATTTCATAAGGTATTTGCCAGTTTTCAGCTTTGCCATATTGGCTCTGATCATAGCAAAACATTGATAAAATTGTTCTTAATGAAGTAAGTAAATATGGAAATTTTAAATAGATAAATTACACCTCTGTGTGGTATGAGAAAAAGTGTTGATTATTGTATTTGTTTAGCAGAAGTAGAGATACTAGTATATTTTATAAAAGAGATTTGATGAAACCAGATACCTCTTAGAAAACTAATTAGAGAATGGGACAGCTTTTGCAGAGAAAGTTTGGATGCATGCTGTTGACCAAATGAATGAAGGATGCTTGAATGGATAGCATCAGATGCAGGAATTATTTAAGATCCAGCAATGTACAAATGAGGCTGATAAAACCAGTAAGTGCTCGTATATAAATCATTGCAGCAAAACCCAGTTACTGTTAGTGGGACATGAGCTTCTACCTGTTTTTGTAAATTCATGTCAGAGACTGAAGGACAGGGTATCAGAAGGAAGGTAACTTCTTCCTCTCACCATTTCCAGAAGTCAGAGAAACATGGGTAAAGGCAGTTAGTAATTTGGATAGATCCTTTGGAGGGAAGTTTTGCTGATGGATGCGAAGGCAGCTTGAAATTTCATCTGTCTTGGCCTTTTTTAGCTGGGTACTCTCTAATTCTCAATTCTTTGCTTATTGAAGAGATGCTCATCTCTTTTCTCTATACCTATGTATAAACAGTGCAGCTTTGAACTGCTTTCAATGCATGCTCGCACATGCCCCCTCTCCCCCCTCTCCACACACTGGCCCTTGCTGGAATGGCGATTCCGCCAGTGCATTTATAAGCTTTGAAGTTTCAGCAGTCTGCTGAAGAGGAATATATCTTCTTTTGAATTGGAATCTTCAGAATGTAATAGATATATCTTTACTTAGGTCAGGTAATGGACATGAATGCACCTATTTCTAGCTTAACGATTACACAATTTTAATTCATTCTTGAAAACCTGCCACTAAGTAAAATAATAATAATTTTAAAAATAATTTTTCTTAATTTTTATGGGTAAAATTATAATACATTTCATCCCATGTCAAGACACTCAAAAATTGTTCACCGTTTGAAAAAATATGTAACTGAAAATAAAAGCAAGCTTGAACGAAGTAAAAAATTTGAATATACATAAATATAATTTGCATGTAAAAGGTAATATAATGAAAGTTTATTATATTTATTTCTAAATTTTTGCTTATTTCTAAATTTTGCTTATTTGCTAAATAAGCAAATTTTAAATTATTTTAGAGCTCACAAATTTCTTGCACTCAAACTGAACATAGAAAATAAAGTTATAGTCCAGAAAAACACCATGAGAGCAAAATATTAGAGCCCTTTGAAACAATTGGGAATAGCACATGCATGTCAGACTAAAGAACTGTAAAAAAATGTTACTTCACCTCTGTCACTAACATGACATATGCAAAGCAAAACATTTCGGGTTCATCCAAACATAGCGTATGATGCAAATTTATTCTCTGACTAGAAATTGTCTTGTTAAGTAAGCTGTGAATATATTTTTTGCCTGAAATCCTAATGTCAAAATATCACTTCTTAAAATGTACTTTTTTAGTGTGAGGTTTTGTTTTTATTTGTTTCAGGGGGTTTTTGTTTGTTTTGTTTTATTTTTTGTGTTGCAAAAGTAGTTATACTGAAAAAAGGAGAAATCCAGAAAGTGGGATAACTTTTCAAAAGACATTATGGAAAAAAAAAAAAAAAAAAAAAAAAAACCCAAAAAAAAAAAAAAA
>NW_007727025.1:140171-176062 GCF_000696425.1 Galeopterus variegatus
AAAAAAAAAAAAAAAAAAAAAAAAAAATCCCAAAAAACAAAAAAAGTCATTAACTGACAGCATTATGTGAGATAAGTCTGTATTCTGAATCCCATGCAATCTAATTAGAGATTTCCAGTCTTTTATACCACAGCTGGAACCTCCTACAATAGAACATTAGAACTGGGAGATACCTTGGAGACATTTAATCTAACATCCTAATTTTATAGATGGAGAAACTGATAGAGAAATTAAATCACTTGGCCAAGCCCATAACCCTAAATGTGGCAAAACCAGACACCCTGACATCCAGTCCATTTTCTTCCCATTTTCTCTCCTGCTATAACTGAATCAATTCCCAGAAATGATGGCATCACCAGCCCAATCACCGATTCCTGGGACCTAATAGGTGAAAACTACAAGGCATAATAGTTTATGTTAAGGTACAACTTGGGCTTGAGGTGGGTATGGGAAGGGACACCCTTGAACTTTAAATCCTTAAAAGTGAAATGCTTTTGAACCCTTGAGCTGTATTCTGGCTAAAACATTAGTATTTTTGACAAAGTTCAAAAAGATGATTTGAAAATAACTATTAAACACACAATTAGAACAAGCCTTCCCACTGAGCAACAAATTCAAATGGGCCTCTTGTGAAAAACAGAACAACTCGAAGCACATTTCAGATCTACTGTCAAGGTTTGGGTCATTCATGTGTAATCACTCAGCTGTGGTCTGTTCTGCATTCTGCATTCTGAAAAGTAGTTAGAAATATGCACAGGATTCAGATAAGGACAGAAACAAGATTTGAGTGGCAATGCTAGATAGGAGAGCATAGCTGTGACTTGGGCATCTTACCACATGCTCTCCCAAATCTAGACCTTCAGATATATGAATGGGAATGGAGCAATGACAGAGCAGACCTTTGGCCAGAATGGAAGTTTGTGGCCTACCCACGGGGCCGGGAAGTCCCTCTCTGGTCAGTAGTAGTGAGAAGTCTTGCAACTCATGGGCAGATAGGACCAGGAGAACACATGAGGCTGGGCTATGAGTGCGCTTAATAGATAAATGAGAGAGAGAAAAGAACTGAAGCCAGAAATGGGGACGAGGGTTAAGAATATTCTCTGTGTATCTGCTGTCCTGGATTACAATCTGCTTGTGAGCAGGGAGCATTCATCAATGCAAAAACTATGCATTGAACGTCTAAAACGAGTCTAGTATTGTACTTGATGTCGGGCATATGGAGTGAAAAGATTCAGTATATTCTATGATCTCATTGTGAACCATGTTCTAAGCAGGACGCCCACTGTGTGGAGGATATGGCAAAGATCATGACTTTGCCAACCACCAGGAACACGAGTCAGACACTTCCACCTACTGCACCCAGGCTACAGTTTTACCAACTGCCTGAATCTGGTGGGACAGAGCACGCTCATGGTCAACAAGTTATATGAAACAGATTTATTACTTACAGATAGGCAGCAAGGGATGAAAGAAGCTTGGGATCCATTGCCAGCAGGTCCCACAAGTCTCAGGAAAGCTGCTCAGGACAAATGGAGGGGACATCTTATATAACTCAGGGTCCGGTCACATGACTCACTGAGAAAAGTCGTGAAGGATGTCCTACTTCTAGGGGAGACAGGAATACAACCCAGATTTCCCTGGACAGTTCCTCTCTATCTCAAGATGTTACATTCCTTAGGACGGACAGGAACGAGACCTGGCTGTTTCAGGCAGTTCCTTCCTGTGTTAGAATATGGCATTCCCAGCTCATTCTTCAGTTGTTCTTGAGAACTGCAAACAAAAGAGGGGAGAATTGGGTCCAAGGCTACCAGAGAACTGCCCCGCACTCATGAATATAGCTAAAAATACATAGTCATCATAATTCGTTTCGCCATGTTGTTGTATATTATGCAATGATCAGTGCAGCCAGAGCAATCAAACCACCTGGCCCATGATCATTTTTCATTCATTCAGTAAACGGGCATTGTTTGACCAATATATGCTGTGTACTGGGATTCAACCGGCTGCTTTTTTCTTCTTAAAATTACATTTCACACAAAACAACAGGATAAAGGAGTGATGCTGGAGGAAGGGTTGGTGGAATGAAGGGGGTGCCAGATAGTCGGCCTCTACCCACCCTGTCCTCTTAACAGGTTCTTGACTACCACAGGAAAAAATTCAAGAGCAGAGTCACAGTAGAAAGTGAGAACAGGTTTAATGTAATGAATAAGAGATACAGACTTCACAGAGAGAGTGCAGCCTAGCTCCAGAGACCAAGCAGGGCCCATAGCAAGTTTAATACAAAAGTGAAAAATACACACTTAAAGTTCAGTACACAGTGCAGGCTGGCTCAAGAGAGGGAGCAGCTGCTGCTGAAAGTAACACTAACACAAAGCAAAGCACACAGACCTCAGCCAGCAAAATGCAGGTTTGTCTCAGGAAAGTGAGCCACAACCTCGCCTTCTGCTGGGATTTGGCTTTTCTAGTTTCACTATCTAATAAATATTTAATTAAGGGAGTTCTTCCCAGTTATGTAACATGGCCTCACACATGCTCAGTTGGTCCCTGTTTGGAACATGTTCATTAGTCAAATCCTATCACATGCACCAGGCATATTCAAGAATATTCTGTGCTCTCTAGTACCTCTAGTGGAAGGTCATTCAGAGGATAAACTCCAATTTACTGAGTATGCCCAGCTACAGGATTTGCATGAGCCAGCCCCTTGTGGTCTCATGTTCTCTGTGCTGGTGCTAAAAATAAGTCTAACTAGAAACAGTAACTTTCCTCTAGGGGAGGGTCTAGAGGAGAGGCCTGAGACCTTGGGGAGTGGCTTGAAACCCAGAGGTATGTCCTGTAACCTGAAGCCAGGGAAACTGAGCATGTCCTATATCAGAAGGCAGCGGAAAATGAAATGAAATCCATGAACGGAAAGCTGATTGGAATTAATATTTCAAAATATAGTAGGTTATTTAAAATACATGCATGTTCACAGGCTAAGACCAATGGGAAAAGGAATGTGTGTTTCCTCCTTGCAGCTCATTGACTTTTAGTTACATTAACTATCTTCTTGTTCTAACCAATCAACATTCTGGTAACTTATTTAAATAAGACATTTTTAACAATGATATTATACTACTGCTTACTAAATACAAATTATCCTGCAAATTCCTAGAGAACTATGCTTTTAAATATATGGTAAAGTTAGCAACTACAAGCTCTAGTTCATGCAGAAGTACAGTGCAAAGAAATGTCCAAAGATGTGGGTTTTGGCTTTATTTTGCTACATATTAGTCACAACCTGAGATAAGTCATGTTAGATTTTCTGAGCCTCAGGGGACATCGAATAATATAATGAGTTAAGGTAGTGGCCCTCAAAAATAAGGAGGAATATTCCAGGAATAAGTAGGGATTTCTAAGACCATAGTACATGTCCACAATTGTTTGAGAGATTTAGTTGCTGGATGAATTAACGTACAAACAAGGAAAGCTACCTCTTGTTTCTAGACCACATTCAAACTGCAGGTACTTGCCCTTTTATGCATAGCTTAAAAATCATGTGCCGTGAGTGACTCAAAGAAAATAAAACATAATTTTTTGCTATAACCAAATGAAAACCTATGTAGAGAAATGAGACACCAACCTACACGAGATAGCACAAGGTCATGTGTGATCAAATGCTGTCAATTAAACTTGAGTTATAAGGGGAAAAAAAGATGGTCTCGGAGATAGATGTGACTTTTAATCCTGGGTCTAGCCTCTTTCACAAGCAATTAACTGGACTCTATGAACTCCAGTTATGTTTTCTATAAAACATGGTTAAGTAAGTGTAAAGTATAAGGAAGGTATGAGGACTGAAAGGAAGAAATAAGGGAAAGTACTTAGGATAATATCCCCAAGTAGTTAATGCTAAATAAATGATAGTTTATCTTCCATCCTTTCTCTTTACTCATTTAACAAAATTAGATAATATTAGTTCTGCCTACCTTAGAGAGCTACTTGAACAATAAAATGAATTCATATTTGTGAAAACTTTGAACGTTGTAAGGGATATCAACAAATATGAGGTATTATTATTAGTAATGGATTTCTCGAACTCATTCAAAAAAAAGAGTTTACCAAGAAATATGATTATATTCTGAAAACATTAGATAATCAAATAAATGACAGGATCATGAGGAACTGCCATGAATCTGGGTTCTAGGTCATGTTCACTTTTCTGTGAGGAAGAGCAGATGCCCCCTCAGATACAACCTGGGGATGGAGACTATTTGCAAAGATATACGGGCCTGGAACATGAAAGCATCAAAGTTGTAACTCCTCCTGATTTTATATGTCTTAACACAGATGACAATATATGTTAAAAGCTAGAATAAGTATAAGAAGCATGTGTTTAACAGAGACTGTGTTTATCATATAGAGAATATTGACTTTGGAATTATTCTACCTGCATTCAGGTTCCGGTACCACCACACGCTATATGATCTTGGTCAAGGTACCTAGCTTCTCTTAGCCTTAGTAGCCTCATTTATAGAGTGGGGCTAATGATTATGCTTACTGCATGGATCATTTGGAGGATAAAGTGAGTGTCTGGTACTTGGTAAGTGTTTAGTGAATTTTAGCCATTATTATTATCTTTCAATAAGTAAAAACATAATACAGATAGTCTTTTGTGCATTTATGACAGAGATAAACAAGTAATTGTATCCAAAAATCACGGCTGGTGGTGCATGCTGCCTGCCTTATGAAGCCTGCAGAAGAGAGGTCAGTCTTTGAGTGAAGATCCCGGCTGGGCTGTGGGAGAGGATTAGAGATCATCCACTAGAAGATGTAACCAACATGAATTGGAAGGAATACCTGGTGGGCCGAGGCAAGACAAGAAAAGCTGTGCAAGATTTAGGGAAGACAATAATAGAATTTTAGTAGTGAGTAAAAAAAAAGGTGACATGGTAGTATCTAGACCACATAAATACATGTCAGGACTCATATTTCTCTGTCAGATTACCTGTCCTGTCTATCTGAAGTAACTATCTTCCATCACAGTACATGACATAACACCTGAGTAGCTCTGTTATTTTAACCCACCGAGACTAGACCTGACTATCTTCTGTGTCTCTTGTCGCCTCCTTCATGTATCTTTTGCTAAAACATGTGAGAAGATCTTTTATTTACCTGTAAAACTTTAGTAGGCAGAACAGCCCGATTTAAATTAAACACCATTGTAAAGAATGTAATCTTTTTCTTCATGTATAA
Source organism: Galeopterus variegatus (assembly GCF_000696425.1). Classification (NCBI taxonomy): domain Eukaryota; kingdom Metazoa; phylum Chordata; class Mammalia; order Dermoptera; family Cynocephalidae; genus Galeopterus; species Galeopterus variegatus. The sequence continues at coordinate 145,401 of NW_007727025.1, forward strand.
AATGGTAAAACTATAAAATCTACTCTTTAAGAAAATGTGACATATACATACATAGTATAATCTAGACTGCATAGAGAAAACGTAAAAGGCTCTGTTTTGCAAAGCCCATTACAAAGGCTACTATGGCAAAATAATAAGGTAAATATATGAAGGAGCAGACAAATACTGCAGTGGGTATTTTAGAAAGAGCTGATTTTCTTCGGGGGCGGCAAATGGTGATATTGCTTGTTGCTGACAATTAGAATGAAAGCTATCCTAATGTGGTTTCATAATCATTAACTTTATGTTTATCTTTACTTAGGCCCTGCAAAGAAACAAACCAAATGATGACAAAGGGTTGATTGATTTCCTTTTTTGATTTTTTTAAGCTATTTAAATACAGGTAGTTACTCTAATTGCATATTTACTATTTCACTTTTGCAGCTTTTAGAGTGACAAAAATTCAGCCCCCTGTCATGAGTTTGACATGTTAAACTGTCCTAAACATTGGCAATGCCGTGATAGATGAACATAACCAACAAACGCTTCATACATTGTCACACGAGGCTAATTTGGATGACTGTAAATTAGGGGGTTGTAGAATAGAAACCAATGTGGTAAAAGGAAGACGTGTGAATCTGCCTAGTGATAGTCTCACTCTGGGATGTGATGCTGTTTTATTAGTGTCTCATAAGATCCAAGGCTGTTTTGCCTGGCTTTTTGCATCTGCAGTTGTCATTTAACTATGTAAGCTGCCCCAAGAGCAGTGCTATAAGCAACATCGTGTTTTTGCATATTATTTGTTCTGAAAATATAGATTAGTAATAAGCGTTACAAATAGAACTTGTCAGAAGAGAACCAGAGAGACGTTTTGCTAAATCACAGAAGATCCATTCCTTCACAAAAGATAGATTTATATTCTGTAGTTAACATTTGTCCCAAGATCTGATAAGTATTCTTTGAATATACAATTGATTTTAAATAAGAACCATTGCTAGAGACATCTCTCCACATCTAAACACAAGGTCCATTATGGTATCTGTACATGTGGTCTGTAAAACTTGTTATCTAAAAATATTAGGAAACAGAAATATTGATTAACTTTCAGATAAATTACACTTTAATATACAATTTGTTCTATCTTTTTAGGCAGAATTAGTTTTGAGAAGTATTTTAGTTCATTTATTATTGGAAAAGACCTTACTAACTAATTCAAGCAAGAAAATTACCCCAAAAGCTTGCAAGATTTATAATGCTTGCGGAAGGAAAAAAAAAAAAAAAAAGGCAATTCAAAACCTAATGAGACATTTTAGGCCTCATTTACATCTCTAACCTGACCCATTTTCTGCAAAACGTTTTTTGTTGGTAATTTACATACTAAAAGCTAGTTATTTATCCATCCCTAACCAAAAAGTTGATGAGATTACTAATACAACAGTGAAGTTGACATTACCCTAAAAGCTAAATACGACCGTTTCTAGAAGGTTGACTATTGAGTCATTAATTTAGCTATAATCTCCATTTCATGTTGGTGATGCACCCAGACTTTAACATAATGACATGAAAGGCCAAATCTCTCATTGCGACATTCACTTTATTGTCAGGAATCCTTCCAGGAACGCACACGTTGGAAATGAAGCACATTAAAGTGCTCTGTGTATGCGCACACGTGTATATGGCCAGGAAAATAAATAATGCAATGAAATACAACCTCTAAAGAAGTTTACATATCGACATTTTTGCATACCATAAAACCTTGCATATATTTGGAACTGATGGTTGTATTGACATAGCTATTGCTTTAAAAAATTTAATTTCCCAGTATTTTGAGGAAAAAAAGCTGCAATGAGGAGCTGAAGTGCATTGATGCTTAGTGACATATTTCTCACTGTTTAAAAATTTTTTCATTCATGCTGAAAAATATATCCATAAGTCCATATGTTTATATTACAAATATATTTATATTTATATTACAAATATATTTATATTTGTATTAAAATATATTTATCTTTAATCTTTTATATATTTATATGTTATATAAAGTATAAACATAAGTAATATATTGTTGAACAATTATATAACTATTATAATACAGTGTGTAACATATACAAATACATATTATACATCATATATTTTTATTATTTGTTGTATAACATAAATATATATAATCATCATCTGTTGATAATTGCTACTTTAATAACTTACTCTCAAAAAGCACGGAATTTACAGTAACTTGACTAATGTTCTTCATAATGTAAGCATGTGTAAAATACCAACTGTTGGTATATCTCCTTTCAGTTGAACAACATTTGGGCACATTTTGAGAGTTACACTCCAAGACATTCAAGATTGTTCTGGAGGTGTAACTTCCTTGCTTCCTTGTGTGAACCCCCTCCCTGACTTGCATACATCGAATCCCTACAGAATCCAGAGACTGAGAAGAGCACAGTACATCTGCATTGCACCCTTTTTAACCAGAGCACTGTGGGTTCCTTTGCTAAGTTCCGGCCCTTTGTGGCAGTGCTCAACCTGATTTTAGTTTGTTTAGCATTTCCTGCAAGCCTTCCAGCTTGGACTAGCCTGGCATTTCGTTATGCTCGGAGCAAGTCTGGTACCAAAGCACATACCAAACTCTAGCTCTGCCAATGGCCCTGGAAAGTCCAGAATCTGAGGCCCTGACATCTGAAACAGCTGCGGATCCGTGCTCTCAGGAGACAAATATGACTCTAGTCCTTTCCTATTTAATTTTAGTTTACTCAATAATGAGTTTCAGGTTGTGTTTGTCTACAGAAACTCTGTTTGCTGTTGCATTCTTCCTGTTACAAGACGCTACACAATTGATTATAAGCAGAGAAAATACTCTTTGGTAAATGAAATTACTAAAAACTCATCTGCAGAGTAAACTGCCATTCACCAAAACCTATTATTTTATGATATATTAAGAAGTATATGTTCCCTATTTTGAGGGGGTCAAATATTGTTGGCACCACAGCCACCGTTTATGTCTGTTGCTACCATCACAATTATGGCTACCAAGAGTTTCATTCTCAGTTCTTCTGAGTAGTCTGAAAACTCAGGTTGTGTTAGTTCCACTCGCCGCACACCAGTCACTCAGAAAACATGCTGCCATCGACTGTTCAGTTTTCCATTAGCCATTTAGAATATCTTTGTAGAAGTTCTCTAGTGCCGGAATTTATTGAAAATACTCAATGAATACTGTATTTTCTGTGAAAACTTTTGACTTTGTGCAAAGATTCTCAAGTACTTGCTTGTAAATGATATACTCCATCTCCAGGTTTCTTACTACATGCTAACATCATGTGGCACAGAAAGCATTTCATATTTTTTCTAGGTATCCCTTTGTTTAATCTGTGAAGATAGTATTATTTCAACCCCACAGTCCCTGTACTGTCATGTTGAAGACATTTCATGATGATCTTAAACCACTACATCTCTCATAATATTTCCAAGAAAGTAAATATTTTGATTCCATGTCTCCCAATGCCTTTGCAATCACTTATTCTAGAAATATTGGGTGAATACTTAGAATATAGTAGTAGTAAATGAAACAACTATGATCTCTGTCCCGTAGATCTTAGTTGGGGAGGAAGCCAACCCAACAGAATAACCACAATATAATGACACATAGAGTTACGTATGAAAGAAATGAACAGAGTACTGTAATACTCAGTAATGGAAAGAGGGTTGGTACTCAGATACGGTAGTTAAGAAGACTAGCTGAGCTGGTGGCATTCAATGAGAACTGAAAAATGAAAAGGAACCAGCCATGTGAAAATTAATGGAAGAAACATTCCAGGCAGAGGATGTCAATACACAGATCCTAAGGCAGTAAAGAGTACAGCATGCTCTAAGACTTGGAAGATGACCACCCTGGTTAGAGTGTGATGGGGCCCATGACCGTGGTCCCAGATGTTGACTCGCTAATGCTCCCTGAATTGAATTTATACAACCTACTATGGCTACGGCCCTCACCTGCTCACCTGCACCTGAATAAGCTTGTGGTCTACAGGAAAACAGTAAAGAACATGTATTTTCTGAGGAGAGGCCAGCTCCCAAGAGAAAGCGATAGAAAGTGTCTGGCTAACATCATCCAGGTTTTTTCTAATCTCATCAATCAGATAAGTCATTTCACCTTCTCTATGGCAGAAGAAATGAAGGAGAGAGGTTGCCTGGATTCACAGAGAACCCATAAAATGGAAAGAAACACCAGGAGTGAAGAGGAAACTTCCCCTAACAGTTGTGTCGTCACTGTCACTCTCCTGGAAGTAATAATATAATCTTCCATTTTATTTTTAAAAAATCCTTTACATATTTTTTTCTACCAGAATCCATAATGTGTGTTATTATAAAATGAACAGACTAGATATAACCAAATACATTATCACACTAGACTGGAATACCAGAACTTCGATATCCTGACAAAATTAAATCCAGTGCCAAAAAGATGAGAACCAGAGCCTTGATGGATCTGCTACTTATACAGCCAACCATGTGTTTTCAGTGTTTTATCTGTATCTTTAGTGGATATCGTATACCTACAAATGCACGGTTGTCAAGATGAGAACCAGAGCCTTGATGGATCTGCTACTTATACAGCCAACCATATGTTTTCAGTGTTTTATCTGTATCTTTAGTGGATATCGTATACCTACAAATGCACGGTTGTCAAATTTAGCTGTTTGTTCTTTTCCAGGAAAAACTTTAAAACTCACTAACTATAAATGTATGAAAATAAGAATTACCACTTACTATTCAACTTACATGTGGGTTATTCATGTGCATTCATAGTGATTTGTTGACCCCTGTGTAAGGAATGCCCTTCTCTCTCCAATAACTATAAATGTATGAAAATAAGAATTACCACTTACTATTCAACTTACATGTGGATTATTCATGTGCATTCATAGTGATTTGTTGACCCCTGTGTAAGGAATGCCCTTCTCTCTCCAGGTGAAGAGTTGCTTCCTAAGAAGAGTGCTCTAAGGCTAGGTGGCCACCATTCCTCAAGCTGGCAGAGACAGGGGGCCTGGGCACAACACGCTGAGTTTGCAGGCAGCCAGCCTACCCTGGAGCAGCAGCGGTAAGTGTCCGTGTGAGAGAGCAGGCACTTTGATAGTGCTGTCTTCGGGAAAAATTTGGCTTTGATAGCACTGTCTTCTGGAAAAACTTGTTTTCTGATTGTCTAATCAATCCTGTCATTCTTTCAGACACAACTTCTAAGGAACTGTCAAGCAATCACCTTTCCTCTTTCCATTTTTTCTGCCCCCTGCCTTATTGCCATAGTCCGTCTGTAAATCAATGACATCTTGCTTTCTCTCTCTTGTGCATGTAGGTGCACAATGCCACAGATGCCAACTTACAAGCAGAGAGAGAAAGAGAGAGAGAGAGAGAGAGAGAGAGAGAGAGAGAGAGAGCAGGCTATTTTGTAAGTCTTTAACTCCACCATCATATTTCTTTTAACATCAGCTAAAAATAGTTATTATCAAGTGTCTAGCTGCCAGTAGTCTTTGAAATCCAGTAATTATTATGAGAATTTTATATAGAAGAGCTAGAAATTGTAAAATAGCTTTGGTTCATAAAACAGGAAAGATAAATGTTGCCAGGAAAAAAATCTATAGCAAGTGTGTAGTGAACTATGTGAATGAAAATCTGTTGTGTGCTAGTGAGATCATTAAATAGAAATCGAGAAAATTTGCTGTGTTGATGAGCAGATCTATCTATCTCCATAAAAGCAAGTTTATTCTGAAGATATGATATGTAAATCTAATTTTTATTGTTAGAATATTGTTCAGTATATTGTAAAGGAAAAGTTTTATGAAGATGCAATTTTCTTTTTCTTTTTTTTTTTTACTGTGGTCTTTAAAGTTTTAAGATTTGGAATTTTCTAAGTTTTTCTAAGTTTTTTGAAACATAATTATAATTTTATTAACCACTTTATAAACAAGAATTATAAAAAGTATAAAAGCATAAAAATTTGCAGTTTGTTGTACCATATACCCCGAGTGTTCAACTTCTTTAAGGCATCTAACTATATATAGAGAGAATTAATACCAGCATATGATACAGGCAAAGACTGAAAGCAGAAATTCCATAGAATGTCTAAATGTCACAGGTGTTATTGGAATGGAAATGTACTTTTCTGTACCTTTTATAGGTATTATATATAGCTAGAGTTTTACACCTTATTTTTACACTTTATTTTCTGACTTTGTCACCTGTCACCTTTTTCTAAATTACTAGAAACTAAAAATACCCTCATGAAATTAAGAGCATGAATGCTTTGGCAAATAAAGACAGTGCAATGTTTCTGCTGCCTTTAAGATATATGCTATATATCATTTTTCAATATTACTGGTGGGATGAGCTGGACTAACCACTCACTGTGAGAAATCTTCCTCAGCAGAGGCTCCTGTCTGTCAACATGGAATAGATTTTGCTTTGGAGATAAGTAATTTGGGCGATCTAGTTACTTCAAAAAGAAAGGGGAAGAAAATCAATAATAAAATTATTATATAAAAATTGTGTTTCAATAAAGTAGAGTTGAAAGTTAGAAAAAAATATAATGAATAAAAGGCCTCATTTTATTTTGTATTTTGACCACAAAATCAAATTCTTTCATGTTCTTTCGTTGACAAAATTTATCAAGTTTTGCAGAAATTAATTAAAATTTAGGAACGATTTCCTTTCAGAGAAAACTGAGATGGTAGATTTCTAGTTAAATGCATTATATGAAAATGTAATGAAAAGAAAATCTGTCGCTTCTGTCATTCTGTATATGTTTGTTCATCACTGAGCTACTAATTAATATATAGAAGAAATGCTGTATATTTAAATGACTTTTGCTTAGAGGCTATTACATTAATGGGTTAAAAAAAAATACCACACTCCTTAGCACAGACAAAACTTAAGCCTTTGAAAGTTATAACCATACAAACTATGTTCAGGCACATACCTGTGTTCTGTCTGATGATGTCACCATAGCAGCATTTATAATCAAATGCATCATTTTTGTAAATACTATAATTAATAAATACAATGGGTCATTCTTTATGACAGCATTTTTGGAGTTAGCTACTTGAGTAATAGTCATTGCAAACACTTTCAGAGTAATTTTACAAGAATAAAAAACTCTTAAAGGAATACAACTGCTTTCTTTCTAGATCAGAAAGATTTTAAAACAAAGAGTGTCTGCTCCTTTTCCCCCTAATGATTTTATTGTCTTCTGGATCATTGTAATTTGCTATGGGAAAAATAGAGGCGTGTTGCAATTCAGAATCATTTTGCCTATCAGAGTGTTTTAGCATCCAATTCAGAATGTGACTTGGCTTGTTCATATAATACCTGTTTCTCATGTTCTTCCATTATTATTCAAATTTCAGTTCCTGCTTTGACAACTTTCCTCGGTAGAAAACATAGAAAACACTAAACTGTACCTCTTGAGTCTTTAGTCTTAAGCCTAGATGCACGAGTCCAGAACTAATATTTCTATAATATGTGGTGTCACTGAGGAGAATGAAAATCTCACTTTGAATATGTCACTGTAATAATTTTCAGTTATGGGCTATAATTAACCTGAATAATGGAACAGAAGAAACACTTCAGAAAAGTAATTTGAGTCTTTAGTTAGAGAAGTCTAATATAAGCAGCGTTCTTCCACTTAACAAATATTTATATGCCAGGAATTTTGTTGCTAGGTATTGGGGATCATGAAGCTTACACCTATACTGTGCTATCATTACTTGTCATTCTGAGTGATGTAAAAAACAAAGCACAAAATTTTACCTAAGTTTACATCTTGAGCTGTCCCCCTTTATCTGCAGGTGATAAGTTCCAAGATCCCCGGGGGATGCCTGAAACCATAGATTGTACCAAACCCTATATATATATTATGGTTTTTTCCTATACATACATACCTATGATAAGGTGAATTTATAAATTAAGCACAGTAAGAGATTAACAACAATAACTAATAATAAAATAGAATAATTATAAAAATATACAGTAATAAAGTTACATGAATGTGGTCTCTCTCTCTCTCTCTCTCTCTCAATATATGTTCTTATTGTCCTGTCTCACTGGTCACTGAAACCATGGAAAGAAAAACCACGAGTAAGGGGGCACTACTGCAACAGGCAAAGCTGCCATTGTCATCAAGGGGAAGAGAGGGCATATAGGGGTTGTGATATTTGAGCAGACTTAAAGCTTGAGTTAGCAATATAAGAAGGAGATAGTGTTTGGACAAAGTTCCTGGCAAACTTGTGGAACTAAAATGATGCCAGGTGTCTAGAGCACAGAGAGCAAGCAGAGAAAAGAATAGAAAGAGACATACCAGTGCATTGAGTGGAGGCCAGATCAGACAGGTCCTTGTAGACCCCATTAAAGAAATTTGATCTTTCTTCTAAGTGCAATCATCAGGGACCTTAGGCAGAAGAGTGAAGAGGTCAGAATTTCCATTAAAAACCGTCACGCTGTATGATGTGCAAAGGAGAGGGTATGGAAAGACCAATTTGGAAGATTTTACACCAATTCAGAAAGGAGAAAATGGTGAAGGTGTAGGAGGAGTCTGAGGCAGAGACAGAGACAGGTGTGTGGATTCCACAGCTGGTTCAGAAAGAGAATGGACTATTTGGGTTAAGAGGAGGAAGAGAGGGGCCAACAATGACTCTCATGTTTCTGGCTGGGGAAAACGTGGTGCTGTTTCTAATTTTTGCTATGTTCAGTTTGAAGTATCTGCAAAATATCTCAAATGGATCTGAGGCAGAGACAGAGACAGGTGTGTGGATTCCATAGCTGGTTCAGAAAGAGAATGGACTATTTGGGTTAAGAGGAGGAAGAGAGGAGCCAACAATGACTCTCATGTTTCTGGCTGGGGAAAACATGGTGCTGTTTCTAATTTTTGCTATGTTCAGTTTGAAGTATCTGCAAAATATCTCAAATGGACTTATCCCAAAGAAAGCTCCATTTGCAGTTCGATAGCTCAGAAATCTGGGCCAAAGATCTGAATTTGTCATCACTGGCTTTTAGTTGACAATAGAAGCCATGACAGTGGATGTGATTGCTTGAGGAGGGAACATAAGCAGACAAAAAAGAAAGGCCCTAAGCAGAAAGCACTCTGGAGAACTCCAGACTTAGTGACTGTGTAGAGAAGGGGCAGCTGGCACAGGAGATTGAGAAGAAATAGAGAAGTAAGAGGAAAACTTAGAAAGTGACATCCTGAAAGCCAAGGAAAGAAGAGCATTTCAACAAGGTTCTAAAAGCTCAGTAAAGATGAAGATTGTGAAGTATTCCTCGAATTAAACAACAAGGACATCATTAGTAGCTTTTGCAGCAGAGTTTTGATAGAGGGGTGGGATGAAATTCATATTGAAGAAGGTTGTCCTACAAATGATAAAGACACAGGATTAACAAATGCAGACAATCTTTCCAAATTTGGCTGTGAAATTGAAATGACAAATCAAAATGCTTATGGGGAAAGATCTGAAATAAACAAACCTTTGTTATTAAATTATAATGTAAAATTCCTGAGAAAATATTCAGAGGTAGGATCCAGCAATCCAGTGTGAAGCATGATCCTAGAAAAGGGAAAGGAGCATTTCTTCCATTTTAACAGAAGATAAAGAGGAAAGGATGGATTCCAATGCCAAAGGCTTTATTGGTTTAATTTGATGGCAGGAGATGGAAGTATTTGTATGAAGGAAGTTAATATAGAGAGTAATGGGAAAAGATGAGTCATTGGATTAAGCAGAGTAAAAAATGTTTGAAATAATCACTGTATTTAATGGAAAAGAATAACAATTAGAGAAATGCAGTGGGACTGCCCAGCATTACTGAAAGGTTATTAAGACTGGTGACTATGACTGGAGATCTGCATGCTTTCTCCAGAAGCTTTGAGCAGGAATATTCAGATAGTTGTATTAATCCAGGATGGAAATTTTCCTAATAGGGATGGAAGGAACAAAAGGCCATGAGACTGCAAGACAATGACGAGAAAATGATGGATGTGTGGGGTCATGGATACTAACCAGGACAGGAAATGAAGCAAACATAGAAAGTACCTGGTGTAAAGGTCCTGATGGAGCCAAAGAATAGGTTAGGGACAGTATCCAAGCAAACAGTCTATGTGGAGAGAAGCTTGGAGTGAGAGAGCAGGATCTCTGAATTTCATATGTCAAAGTCAAGTTGCAGGGGGCATGGTGACACAGACTGGATGGCTGAGGTGTGAGTAGAGGAAAAAGTCTCTGAAAATGTGGATATTAAGAAATTGAGAAGCCAAATAACGCCATCCAGTGATGGAAGTGACTGATGGGGAGAGCCAGTACCAAAATCTTATATGAATGAAGAGCTATGGAATTTTGGCAACAAAGCAAAGAGGTAAAGGGAGTCATAACTCATTAGCACAAGAATCAAAAAGGTGGTTCCTCCACCCCAAGACAATAAAGGCATAATGTGGAGCAGCATGCAGTACAGGGATTTGTCATAAATGTCCTCCGTATATGCTTGTCTATGTTGCATCATGGTGTGAGAGGAAACAGCAAAGTCTTCAGCCTAACTAACTACCCCCATTAGTCCTATAGGATGCCTGAATTTTTTGTGAGAGTTGAGTTCCTCACGAACTCCCCTGGGCCAGCGCAGGAATGCTCCAAGTCTTAGAAGACTTATAAAAGTGACTCTTTTGGCACAGTGATCAGAGGTTCTTGGGTTTGAAAAGTGGCTCTGCCACTTTGCTACTTTCTACCTGGCAATCATGAGCATGTTAATTAATATCTCTGCACCTCAGATTTCTCACTTATAAAGTGGAAATGAAAATAATAAGTTCCAACGTGTAATTGTGAAGATGAAGGGAAGTAATGTCTACAAAACCAGGCTGACACTATCTGTCGCAAATGAGGTACTTCATAAGTAGTAGCTAATGGCATTGTTATTATTATCATGCATCTCATATACTAATACTTTATTTTAAGCTCAAATAATTCAAAAAAGCTTCCCGAGGTAAACCATGCTCTCTGCTGCTTCCATAATATTACACATTCTGAAATACCCCTCAAGGTGTCCCTTACCCTACCTCTGACTGACACATTCATCTTAAACTAGCTTACGTATATTCCATCCTAAAAATTTTTCTCTGTTCAACCTCTAGATTACGAACAAGTAATCTTATCTAATAAATCTTATACCCCCAGACCCTGAAACAGAACCTGGATCAAAGTAGGTTCTAAACAATATTTTAATTTAAAATGGTACAAAAGGGAAATTTATGATGGGTTACTAAAAGATATGTGATTTTTGGTTTTTTTCTTCTAGAAATTACAAGTTATAGAAAGCTAACAGAGGAAAGAGCTAATCTATTAATCTAGACTGATTGAGTAGGATAAGGATTCTTTTCTCCATGCATTTTAAGTGCTGTTTTCTGGTGCAGTTAGCTAGGAGGATAGATAATTACGAGTTACAATATCAGTCTTAGAAATGATGAAAGTTACAACATCCCCCCATGGTGCCTGCTGAGCAGAGGTCTTAATCTGGCAATATTTCAAGTATGATAAAAAGATGTTTGAGTAACATTTGGCAAAGGTTTATAAAACACTCACTCCTGTAGAAACATATTTAAAAGACCTAGTATTTCAAAGTTTAATAATTGGGTTATTATTTAAATGAATCACTTTTTAAGATGTCAAGCCCAATAGGAAACCAACCATGTGAGCAAAAGTTCAGTCTTTTAAAATTGTAACTAAATTAACAATATGTGGTTGCTCGCATATATTGTAGGTAATATTGGTGCTAGTCTGATGGAACAAAGCATTATCAGCAGTAGAAAGGTGTAATTAGTTCTTTCTTTCAATACATATTCATTGCAACTTTTAAAAACTTAACAGAAAAAAAGAAGCTCAAAAATCTGAAAGTAGTGAATTCAACTTTTTTATATTAATGACAGGTTGTCCTAACAAGAGAATCGAGTAAAGGAGATTGTAAAATGGGGCATTTCCAACAACAGAAACCAGATACAGCTTTGACAGTTAAACTACTGTTCTTATATTACAATGGACAGGTGAAAAGCAGCTAGCTTTCACTGAGCACATCTGTTTACTGAAAAATCTTATTTACACTGTATGTTGTATATCTCATTTAATCATCATTCACTACTGCTCCCAATTTTCATATTAAAAAAAAATTAGAAAATTTGACTTGGTAAAAAATATAGCTATTAAGTGACAGAGCTGAGGTTTGAATTCTGTCAGATGTCAAGTCCAGTATTCTGATACCTCTCATATGAAACCTCAATTCATCCTTGTCCTAAGAGCCTTAGACCATTAACTTCTTCATTGCAAGTTCTTAACTGATTTGTTTTGATGTTGACATAACACAGATAAGGCAGTTAAGAATTTAAAACCAAGGAATGAGTAAATCGTTTATGAGGTATTAGAAAATTTGGCAGAACTGCTAAGACAAGTTTTTTTAAAATTTGTCATTTTCTTTTGATAGTTTTTAGACTGACAAAGCAGGACTCAGTGTTCTAAGCTAATATAACAAAGCTTTTATCATAATAAACTTGTAAGCAAGGTGATGAAATGGAAGCTAGTTGATAGAACAAATGGGTAATACCGGGGCTGAGATTATGTATTGCCAAACAATTGTATTGATGAATGAAGGTTGTCAATATGATTATGTAAATTATAGGTTTTTAGAGTGAAATATAAAATGTATAAAACAGTTTGTTCAAAACTTTCTTTTAAAAATATTTTAGAAAATATTTTGGATGAATTATGTATTAGAAATTTTTAAGTTTACAAAATCACAAGACTATATTTTTAATTACAATACTATATTCTCTGAATTCTGTGAATAAATTAAGAACTGTGCATAGAATGGAAGACATGCTGAAAAGAATACGACTCTATATAGCTCACTTCTTGCATTGGGTTAATTTATTTGTGGTTTGAACATTCAGTAGAGAAATTATTTCTCTTCTAATAGGCAATATCAGTACAGGAATAGTCTTCCTCTAGATGAAGTCTTTAGAAGTATTGGAATCCCTAGGGATTCCAGATTCTAGTTATCTAGAACTTAATTGGTAACGAAACAAAACACAGAGAGAAAAAATGAATTGAGCCTAATAGGGAGAGTTTATTAAAAGTTGATTTTTTTTTCATAGAAAAACCTGATTTTAAAATAGTAAAAGTGGTATTTCCAAATGATTTCTATTCATTTCTAATTTCTTAATATTTGATAGCATATAAAAAGGTAAATGTCAGGCCGGCCCGGTGGCGCACTGCTACAGTCCCCCGCTTGGGAGCATGGCGGCACTCCCGCCGAGGGTTCGGATCCCACATACAGACCGGTTTCCGCTTACTGGCTGAGCGAGGTGTGGGTGCAACACTGAGGGTTGCGATCCCGTTGCCAGTCCCGGTCTGGTACGGGTGCGACACTGAGGGTTGCGATCCGTTGCCGGACACGAAAAAAGACAAAAAGGAAAAAAAAAAAAAAAAACAAGGTAAATGTCAAAGGACTCTTTAGGAGCTTAATCTTGGTGATAAATAATCCCTTCAGTAAGCAGCTTATTATGAAAGATACTAGTCATAAAAAGCAGACCAAGCAGAGATATCAACATGATTTGCTCAAGTTTAAAATTATTTATTTTGAAAGTTTGAGTCTACATCATTATTCTGCCTCTTTCTTGGTAGTCAATTTATTGTTTAGGGCTCTCTCCATTAAACCCTGTCACTTCAGGGGAAGTTCAAGAGAATAGTGCATTATTGATATTACAGAAACAGTTGTTACTAATCGATACATTTTGAACCACATACAGGTTATGTCTTTAAGGACATAATTCATCAAAAACAGGCTTACTGGGATTTCTCATGCTATTTTCATTGATTTTCCCCTCTGTAGGAAGACGTGGTAGATATTCTATATATGACACAAAAGTTATATTCAAAATGAAGCTGGTTGCTCAAAAAATGCTTAGTTAAAAAGAAAGAATAAAGTATAAGGACTCTAAAAGAGTAATAAAATTGAATTTAAGTTATTACTCTCACATTTTAATATTCGGTGCAGATGATGTAATTGAATGACTTTTAAGTTTTAAAAAGATTACAGATAAGCAATAGAAGATTCTAGGTATGAATTCCCTTCCTGACTTACCATGTGAAATAGGATAGAAAATAACTTCTATTTAGTTTTCCTGTTACCATTGCATAGCTTTAAGTTTAAAATTAAGTATACATAGACATTGCTTGATATTGTATGTGTTCTACATACTTATCTGCTAAAGCAAATTTTAAAAGAACTAGTGAAATTCACATTGTAAAGTGTCCTAAAATAAACCCTGTTGTACATCAAATAATTGCTTTATAATGGGAATAATAACCTTTTACTTTTGCAAATCTGTATCCTCGTATGTAATGCCAGTGTAAAAATCAAGATACATTCTTTTCAATATTCACAAAGAATCTGAAATGAGAGTTAAAGGAAAGTAGTATATCTTAAATGGTCTTACAAGAAACAATATTACTGCTCATCATAAGTAGGAGGGAGAACGATTTATGAGTAAGGTTTTTGCTTTTCAAATAGTGAATTGTTTCATTTTTTGAAATCCAGACATTTGAGGTCCCGATTTGCATTTTAACCCTAATATCTGCCCAAATAATCCATTGTTCTAATTTTCTTATTAGATATGCAACCCATCATGATTTTAAACTACTTGTATGAAATGCCCTCAAGGATTGCCCCAAAGAAATCCTATTTGTGCAAAACCAAGAGATGCTTACATAGCTACATGTAACACCTGACAAATATCCATTGAATGCATGAACAGATGTTCTCTCTTTCCTGGTACATCCTTAATTCGGGATGTTATGACCACTCGCTTTCCCCACCCATTCCACCCAACTCCTCACCAATCCAATCCATCTGATACATTGCTCTGGTATAATATGATCTTCCATAAAGATTTTTTCTCCTTGTTGTGTGTATCAGTAGGTCATTACTTTGTATGACTGAGCAGTATTTCATTGAATGGGTATACTTGATTTATTTATTCATTCACCAATGGATGAACTTTTAAGTTGTAATCCATTTTTTGGTTTTTTTTTTGAATAAAGATGCTATGGATATTTGAGGGCAAGTGTTTGTGTGGATGTATATTTTCATTTCCCTTGGGTAAATACCTAGAAAGTGGGATTTCTGTATCTTATGCTAAGTATATATTTATCTTTAAGAAACTACCAAATTGTTTTCCAAAGTTGCTGTAGCAATTTGCATTTGCATGAGCAATATATGAGACTTTCATCTGCACCACATTTTCATCAAAACTTGTTATTGACAGTCTCCACGGATTGTATAGTGGTATCTCATTGTGGTTTTAATTTGCATATCCATAATTTGCAATGACTAAGAATATTCAATATTTTTAAATGTTCTTATTGGTTATAGGGACATCTTCTTTTGTAAGTATCTGTTCAAATATTTTGCCCATTTAAAAAACATAATTGTCTTATTATTGAGTTCTTTCTGTATTCTGGATAAGTCTTTTATCAGATACATATTCTGAAAATTTTTTTCCCAGTGAATGACTCGCCTTTTCATTTTCACAGTGTCTTTCAAAGAGTACAAGGTTTAAATTTTGATTAAGAAGAGTTTATCAATTTTTTTCCTTTATAATTTGGGTATTTTGTGTCTTATCTAAGAAGTTACATAATTTAGGTTTTTATGTTTGGATTTCTGATTCAAGTTACTTTTTATGAATGGTATGAGGTGAGAGTTACTTTTTACATTTGGATATCCAATTGTTTTTGCACCACACCTTGAAGAGTATGTATTTTCCTGACCAAATTATCTGGGACCTGTTGCCAAAAAATCAAATGGCCATACAAGGAGTCTTCAAAAAGTTCATGGAAAGATTTGTATTATATTTTAATTTTATTTTTCCACAAACTTTCTGAAGCACCCTCATATAAGATCAGGTCTATTTGTAGGCTTTCTGTTTTATTCCATTGATATTTATAACTGTCTTTATGCCAATATCACACATTGCCTTAACTACTGTAGTTTTATAGTAATTATAAAACTGAAATCAGGTACTATCATCCCACTTTGCTTTTCTTTTGAAAATTATTTTAGCTATTGTAGTTCCCTTACATTGCCATATGTATTTTAGATTCAGATTTTTATGGAATTTAGACTGGAATTGCATTGAAAATATAAATCGTCTGGAGAGAATTGACACCTGAACAATCCCAAGTCTCCTGATCATAGCATTTCCCTTCATTTATTTGTGTCTTCATTTAGCAATCTTTCGCAGATTCAGTATAACAATCTTGCAAATACTTTATTCAATTTATCTGTACATTTTTCATAAAACTTGATGCTATTTTAAATTTCACTATGAAATCATTCTAAAACACAGAAATACAGTTGACACTTGCAAATTGACACTACATTCTGGGACATTAGCAAACCTTACTTTATTCTATGAACTATTTTGTAGATTCCATAGGATAATCAAATAATCTTGCCATCTGTGAATAAACATAGTTTTATTTTTTGTTTCCAATTTAGGACCTTCAGTACAGATTTGAATGGAGATGGAAAGAGGATACAACCTTGTTACTGATCTTAGGGAGAAAGCATTCAGTTTTTCACCATTAATATGATTTTATGTAGGTTTGTCATAGACAGCATATAGTCAGGTGTTGCATTTTTATACAATCTGATAATCTCTGCCTTTTTATTGGAGTTTGATTTCATTTATATATTTAACTTATGTACTTATAATTTATGAGATATATATTTATATTTAATGTAATTATTAACATGACTGGGTGAAAATCTATCAATTTGCTATATTTTTTCTATTTTCCCATATATTATTTGTTATTTATTTTTTTCCTGCCTTAATTTATATTAAATTATTATTTAAAGTATTTTGTTTTGCCTCTGTGACTGGCCTATTAGTTATAGATCTTTTTTTTTTTTTTTTTTTTTTTTTTTTTTTTCTGGTTGCTATTGTTACGGAACGGACTTTGACAGAGAAACAGTTGACACTCAGAGGGTTGGAGAGCCATGTATTTTATTACACCAGTGGGCCCAGATCGGCTAACGCTCCAAAATCAGGACCCCAAGCTAGGTTTTACTGGGCTTTTATAGGCAGACTCTTTCAGGTTCTTCTAAATTTTGTTCTCTCAGTATTCTTGTAGCCAGTACAGTAGTCATTGCAATAAGCAAGCAAGTTTACAAAAGCGGGGGTAAAGCAGTTGATTATCAGTAAAGCTGATACAATAAGCAGGTTCTGTTCTAAAGGCAAGACAAGCTACTGAAAGAATTAATTTTGTATTTTTCCAACACTATGACTTATAACATACACTTGTAAATTATCATAGACTACCTTCAGTAACATTCTACCACTTCACATATCATATAAGACAATTGCTTTGGTATACCTCCAGTTCCTCCCTCCTATCCTTTGTGCTAGTGTTGTCATAAATTTTACTTTCACATGTGTTATAAACTCCATGATACATCATTACTATGTTGGAAAGAGTCAATTATCTTTTAAAGAGATTAAACTAAAGAAAAAGTTTTTTTTCTGTTTACCCACATACCATTTGTATAGCTCTTCATTTATGTACATCCAAATTTCTGTCTTTTACTATTTGCCTTTTTCTTGATAAGCATACTTTAATATTTCTTGTAGAGCAAGTATGTTGGTATAAATTCTCTCCTGTTGTCATTCCTAACTTTCTTCTCTACACCTAATGTGTATTTTTTTCTTTGGCTGCTTTTAAGCTCTTTTCTTTATCACTGTTTTGAATAATTTGGTTATGTTGTGTCTTGGTATGATTTTATTTGTTAATTCTGTTTGAAATTTGTTGAGCTTATTTGATTTGAGGGGTTATGGTTTTTTTCAAATTTGGAAAGATTTTAGCCATAATTTCTTTAAAATGTTTTTGTGTGGCCCCCTATTCCACTTTTCTGGAACTACATTATACCTGTATTAAACAGTTTGTTCACAAAGTCATTGATATTCTGCTGATTTCTTCACAGTCTTTTCTGTGCTTAATTTTGGGTTATTTCTATTGCTATATTTTCAAGGTCAATGATTTTTTTTTCTATTGCAATATATCATCTGCTATTAATCTTATCCGATTTGTTTTTCATTTCAGATTATTTTATCTTTTATCTTCAGAAGTTTCATTTAGATTTCTTTTTTATATATTTCATATTTCTCATCATATTGGTGTTTTCCTCAACATTCTTGAGTATATAGAGAATATTTACAATAGCCATTTTAATGAAAGATCCTTATAATTCCATCTTCACTCTTCTCTAATCTATTGATTCAATTGCTTAATTTTTCTCCTAGTTATGTTGTATTTTTCTGATTCCTGGTATGCCTAGTAATTTTGGATTGGGTGCAAGACATTATCACAGTTTACATTTTTGGATTCTGGATTTTGTTGTATTCCTTTGCAACAAAAGTATTGGATCTTGTTTTAGCATTCAGTTAAGTTACTTGGAATTGGTTTGATCCTTTCTAGATTTGTTTTTAAGCTTTGTTTGAAAGGGTCCAAAGCAACTTTAATCTAGGTCTAATTTAACCTCAATATTAAAATGATACCTCATTTGAAAAATCTAACAAATGTTCCACATGTTTTGATGCCTTTCCATTCTAGCAGATGGGGACATAAGCTCTTCCTAAGTCTGAGTGATCTCTGGGATTTTCTATTAATAGTACTGCTGATTTCTAGTAGTTCATTCCCCAGCTTTAGGTCATTGCTTCTTATGCATATACGAATAAAGACTTGAGGGGAGTGGACCCATCTACAGATCACCAGAGTTCTCTCTAGTACTCTGCCCTGCGTGCTACCTTGGATTCCCTAAACTCACTTCTCTGTCTCCTCTATTCAGCAAGACAGGTTGGCTCTTTGGGGGTTCCTCTTCTTGTGCTGTGGCTTGAAACCTACCTCCAAATGGCAGCTTAGGAAAATCTTAGGACTCATGTCTTTATTTCACTTCTGTCAGGAATCTGAATCCTATGATTCCTGTCATTCATTGTCTGAAAACTCTCTTATTAAATATTTCACTAGGTTTTCTGGTTTTGTTAAGGCAAGATAGAATATGTGAACCATGTCACTCAATTATTCCCAGAAGTAGACAATTTTTTAAAAATTCCTTTTGAGACCTAATTCATGTGTCATTCCAGCTAGGAAGCCACCACTGTCTCCATTTTTTCCAGCTGAGTCAATTTCCCACTCTGTGCAACTCCATTCACAGTTATTCTACCAATTATGATGTTTATTTTATATTGCACGCTGAGTGTTAGTTTACTTCTCTGCCTCACCAAATAATGTGCCCCTTGAGGGTAGGATCTGGAACTTATTCATCTCCATGGCCCCAGCACTAGTAGCCCATTCCCTGTGTTGAATTCAATCAGTCAAACTTACAACTCCACAACAAACTGCTTAAATTATTCTGCCTTGTTTACATATTATTTAAGCACACATACCTCATCTTGGTTTTCAAGACCATCAGTAATATGACCTTAATTTATTACCAGAGTCTGATCCTTCTCCATAAGAGTCTTATGGTCCAGCAAAGCTGGAACAACCCACCATTTATAACAAAACTGCACAACCCACCTGCCCCTTGCCCTTTCCTTATGCAGTTTCTTCTACCTGGAATTTTCTCTTCCACCAACCCTATCTATCAAAATCAATTCTTTCTTTTAAGATACAAGACAAACACCACAGATTCCCTGATACTTACTCTGACCACCATTTGTAATGCCCTAATGGTGTATTGGTACTTGACATGTTTTCTATTTTGTCTTTTCTGTTCTGTTCTATTCTATACATTTCTATCTATTTATCACAGTCTATGTTTTTCCTATTCTATGAATAGTTTATATTCTATCACATTATTTCATGTCTACATTAGGCTTACCTACAATACAGCCCAATTCTCCCATTCTCATTCAATTGGATTTTCCTCTCTTTAAGGTAAAAACTGTGTGTTTCTTTTATCTTGGAGCTGCATTTAAAATGGTAGGCATTCAAAAAGTATTTGTTTAATAAAAAATGGAAATAAATAAGAGAAGATTTTTGGTTGTTGCAAGTATCATAGAAATTTTTTTAGTGTAGCAGCTTAATTGAGATATGATTAATGTACTATAAAATTCACCATTTTTTAAAGTAATGATATATATATATATTTTTTTAAATTTATTGAAATGTATTCATGATACATATTTGTGGGGTATGGATTTGAGCATCAATACATATATACAGTGCATGATGAGCAGATCAGGGTAATAAGCATATTCATCATTACAAAAATTAATCATTGCTTGACATTTTGAAAAACTTGCCAACCTGTTTTCCAAAGCAGCTGTCATTTTACAATTTGCCAGCAATGTACAAGGTTTCTGATTTCTTCACATCCTTGTCAACACTTGTCATTGCCTGTCTTTTTTTATTGTAGCCATTCTAGGGAGTATGAAGTGGTATCTTGTATTGATTTTGATCTACGTAATGACTATTGGTATTGAGCATCTTTACCTGTGCTCATTGGCCATCTATCTATGTTCTTTTGCAAAATGTCTATGCAAATTCTTGTCATTATTTTTAATTGGGTTATTTGTACTTTTATTATTGAGGTGTAGGGTTCTTCATATATACTAGACATGATACCATATCAGATATAAGGGTACTTCAAAAAGTTCATAGAAAAATGGAATAGAAAAATAATACAAATCTTTTCATGAACTCTTTGAGGAACTTTCATATGTGATTTGTAAATATTTTCTCTCATTCTATGGGTTGTCTTTTTATTTCCTTAATGGTTTACTTAAAAGCATAAAACTTTTTAACTTTGATGAAGTCTAATTAATCTATTTTTTGTCACAACATTTTTTTGGTGTCATATCTAACCCAAAGTCAAGCAATTTTTCTCCCATATGTTCTTCTAAGAGTTTTATAGTTTTAACCCTCAAATTTGTGACCGTGATCCATTTTGAGTTAATTTTTATATACAGTATTAAGTAGAGGGTCCAACTTCTTTAAAGATATGCTTCCTGAAAGAAATTAAATTTTTCAACCATCCATTTTTTAAAAATATTTTCTATTATCATGTTTTTAGTTGGGCAAATACACGTTTGATATGTTGAGAGAAAGAAAGGTGAAGAAAAACACGATGATATTATGTATTTATTATTTTTTATTTAGATATGTTTTTATGTATTTTTATTTCATATTTAAATATATTAGACTAATACATTCTTCAGATAGTTATCAACCTAGCATTTTGTAGCTAGAATTGCTCAAAAACAAAGAGTGCTTCTACTTAGAAATTATATTTTTATCAATTCTCCTTAAAATTCTTTCATCTAATGGAAATCATCATGTCAAAGGGATACCTACATTCTCATGTTTATCACAGCTCTATTTATGATAGCTAAGAGTTGAAACCAACCTAAATGCTCATGGATGGATGACTGGATATCGAAAATGTGGCATATATACACAATGGACTATTACTCTGCCATAAAAAAGAATGAAATTCTGCCATCCACAGCAACATAGATGAACTTAGAGAAAATGATGATAAATGAAATAAACCAGAAAGAGAAACACCACATGTCCTGACTCATAAAGTTGGAACTAAAAAATATAAACAAAGAAAGAAAGATACAAAACCCACAATAATTCCTTGACCTTTTAAAGGGAGAGAATGGAAGTGAGGCCACCAGAGGAGCGGAAGGGGGAAGTGGAGGAAGAGTTAGTAAAAAATTGGTAAAGGGCCACAAAAAATGAGTACATGGTGTAATAATAAATATAGTAATTATCCTGATTTGAGCATCACCTACTGTGCACAGGTATTGCAGTACTGTACCCCACAGATACATACAATCAGTTATGTTTCAATAAGAAATAAATATAAAATAAGAGTTAAAAAGAAAAAAAAAGTCATTCCTCTAAAAATATGTTAGTCCAAACACATTAAGTCAGGTAAAGACCAACCCAAAGAACTAAATAATTTTAAAATTATGAAAACATATAGTTATATTTATACATACGTTATATTTCTTTTCCAGCATAATTTTAGATCCATAAAAGTTATGCTGTAAGAAGTTAGGTTTTTCTAAAAATCTTCTTCACAATAAAGGAAACAATCAACATAACAAAGAAAAAACCTACAGAATGGGATAAAATATTTGCAAAGTACACATCCAATAAAGGGCTGATATCCAGAATATACAAGGAACTCAAACAACTCAATACTAAAAAAACAAATAACCCAGTTAAAAAATGGGCAAGTGAGCAACTAGATATTTCTCAAAAGAAGACATACAAATGGCCAACAGGGATATGAAAATGCTCAGCATCACTAATCATCAGGGAAATGCAAACCAAAACCACACTGAGATATCATCTCAATAGTCAAACTGACTATTGTCAAAAAGACAGAAAACAACAAACACTGGCAAGGATACAGAGAAAGGGGAACCCTTATACATTGTTGGTGGGAATGTAAATTAGTGCAGCCACTTTGGAAAATAGTATGGAGGTTTCTTAAACAGCAACAGATTTACCATATGATCCAGCAATCCCTCTGCTGGATATATAGCCAAAGGAATGAAAAGCATCATGTAAAGGGAGACCTGCGTTCTTGTGTCTACAGCAACTCTGTTCACAATAGCCAGGATATGGAACCAACCTAAATGTCCATCAACAGATGAATGGATAAAGAAAATGTGGTATATGTTCACAATGGAATACTACTCAGCCATGAAAAAGCATGAAATTCTGCAATTTGCAGCAACATGGATGAGCTTGGAGAAAATTATATTAAGTGAAATAAGCCAGGCACAGTAAGAGAAACACCATATGTTCTCACTCATATGTAGGAGCTAAAAAAGAAGCAAACAAATAAATGATAAGTTGAACTGTTTAAAGGAGAGAGAAGAATTCCGTGGTTGTTAGAGGTGGAAAGGGGTGGGAGAGGGGGATAGTGAGAAGATAACTGATGGACACAAAATTACAGCTAAATTGGAATTATAAGTCCTATTAGTGTACAGCTGACCCACATAATTAACAATGATTTACTGCATGTTATCAACTGACCAGAAGAGAGGAAACCAAATGGTCACATCACAAAGAAAAGATTGTTTTGCAATGATGAATATGCTTATCACCTTGATTAGCTCATCACACATTGTACACATGTATTGAAATATATAATTCTGCACCCTATAACTATGTACAATTAATATGTTTCAACAATAAAATATTTTCAAAAGTTGGTTTTGTAGGCATATTTCTTAAAATGTCAATAGGAATGACATACCCAAGGCCTCAGAATAGTCCCCAAACTCCACTCTCCTCCACTACTTCAGTGTGGTATTGATAGTGAGCACTGAAGAGAGGAAAGGTCGGATGTGGAAGAAACTAAATGTACACATGACATCACACAGCAGAGTGAAGGACTGGGCCACAGATGGTCTTAAGCCCTACTGTGACACTGCCTCTTGCTTTTCCTTGGGGAATGAACTTTTCCCTTCTAAAATGCCTTATTTAAAACTCTTCAGTCGACTCCACACTTTGTCTTCAGATGGTGAATCAGATGCAGCCCACATGCCATCGCTTGTTCCAAGCAGTCGCCTGGAGTTCTTAACATCCACTTAAACGTGGGTGGACCGTGCTCGTCTGGAAGAAGCCCAAGTCTCATGGAATTTAAGGCAGTGTTGTTATAAGGAAACTATATGCCACAGCGTGATTGCATCATGCTGTGTGAGCCACCTACACTTTTCAGTAACTGACTGTGTGTATGCAATTTATTCCTTTAGAATCCATTATTATAATACAAGAAATTCTTGGGAAGGTAGAAGGAAGAACACATCACAGTCAGATTGTAATAACTATTTAGACTATTTAAAATCACTCAGCTTGTTCTATACTAGAAAAACAAGCCCTCTACAATTATGTAGTTTATGCATTTTATTTGTCTTTCTGGTTTCATATTTGAGAGAGAACATGTTATTACACATTTTAATATTGATGGTTTGGAAAAAAAATGCTTATAACATGAAATACTACCAGAAAAACAATTATAGGGTGAAGTAAAATATTCCCCTCGAATTTACAACCAGATTTTTTCTTGTAAAAATGTTTAACATTAGCACAATATTACTATTTTATCCAATTCTTTTAACATATCCCTGATTCATATAATAGGTCCTCCTTGCTATCTCAAAATTTTTCATTGGTACTATTTTTAGGATAAATAATAGATTGCTTTTTATTCAAGTTAACTTTACATGTGTTCATAACTTTCCTCCAATCTATTTTATATAAAAACTTAGAACTAATTCTATTCCATGTAAAAATTGAGAACTGGGTAATATTTTTACTGGTATAGGTTTACATCACCATCCTATTCAATGTATGAGCTTTTTATTTATTTTTTTTTTCCTTTTTGTCTTTTTTCGTGACCGGCAACGGATCGCAACCCTCAGTGTCGCGCCCGTACCGGACCGGGACCGGCAACGGGATCGCAACCCTCGGTGTTGCACCCGCACCTCGCTCAGCCAGTGAGCGGCCGGTCTGTATGTGGGATCCGAACCCTCGGCGGGAGCGCCGCTGCGCTCCCAAGCGGCGCACTGCAGCAGTGCGCCACTGGGCCGGCCCAAAGTATGAGCTTTTTAAATCACAAGTGTATTATGATAGATCTCTGATTATACTGATTGTTTCATGTCAATATATAAAATATTAGTAGAGTATGAAAAATAATTAGAGTAAAAAAAATTCAAGTTGCAAAGTATCTTTTTATAAAAAAATATACAAATATGAATGCATGAGTGATAAGAGAAATGAGCTTATGGTGACACTAACAAGTAGATTATAAATCCAGGGCCTGAATCAAAAACAACAGAGTAGTATAGAAAGAAGGAAATAAGCAGTTGAGGACTCATCGACATTAATATATATTTAAAAGATGTTTGTGATGCAGGTGATTTTTAGTGTCAGAAAAAGAGAACCTAAGTTAGTGATCCGTCTTTGGATGATAATAACACTTATGTTCAGCACCTTCATCATATTCAAAAAACAGAATTGAACTTGCATTGTGTATTTTAAAGATTTACCAGGGTAAAACATTTTAGACCTTACAGCCAACAACATTATTTGGGTCAATTTCAAGTTATTTTATATCATCACGGTATATGTGAAATTAAAAATAGGATAGCAAAGGATGAAGTAGTCCCTTAGTTAGCCAACTGATTTTATTTTCTTCCTTTATTGTCTTTTTTACATGTTGTCTCCATTTTTGCCAACGTGCTTACATTTTCTGTATTTTACTTTAAACAATGAAGGGCAAACATAGAGCACTTTCTATTTACTGTATGTGTCATCCATCCCCAGATAGGAATCCAATCCATTTCAGACACAACTGATCATGCATGTTTGGCCACCCTCTGTATAACGCTCTCTTAAACTTCTCCATTTTCAGTTGCCTAGCTTCCTTTAGCAACTACGTTTGTGTAGCATGACACATTAGTGCTGGAATTTTTCTCCGACTACTATGCCTACAATCTATAGCAGACAAATGAAGTCTTAGATCAGTTTCTCACTCTATATTGCTGCCAACTCCCTGATGTAGATCCCTATCTTTTTATCATTCCAACCTAAATCTCAGCTTTTTATAAATGTATTATTTGCCAGCATTTTGCCTTTGCACTCAGTGATTTAACACGCTTTTTTGCATGGAATCCTCAGCTTTCCTCACAATTACAGCTTTTGGAAATGTCGCTACATTTTTCTAACCTCTTTTGATTCCAATGAACCCATTTGCCTCTCCTGTGCAAATTTGCCTTTTGCTTCCTTTTGGTATATCAGTTTGTAAATGTAATATGTCAACTTGGATGTCAAAATTTTTTTCAGTACATACATAGTCACACATCCTTGTAAAACTCATAAATGATTGATCTACAAGTGTTAGACCCCAAATCTAAAGATTATTTTTTTAATCAAATTGCCTTATTGTAGTTCTCAGTTGTCATGCATAAATGTTCCATTGGTTTGCTGTAGTTGTACCATAATGTTTTGCTTACTGGGATAATAGTACAATATGATTTGAATTTGAATGGAAACAAACTGCATTACAGCCTCATAATCCAAATCACTGAATTTTTTTAACTCGCTCTATAAATATAATATGACTTGAGATCACTTGCAGTGTTATAAATTATTACAGCAATTGAAAAACAATGTTTTAACATTGGCTTGAATATATTTATAATATCACTATTTGGACAGAAGTGGAGCTTATTTATAATCAGTCAATTTTGAAGATATTTATTGATTAAAATTTTGGGGTTTTCTTTAGTTTGTTTGCTTTTGGGGATTTTTTTTTTTAGATAATTTATTATACATGCATGTAGGGTACAACGCGTGTATATTTTGTTTTTTGAAATTGGGTCCAAGCACAGTTTTAAATAGCTAAGGGTAGAAGCCATGGTTCGTGGCCAGAAGAACAAGCTGACAGAAAAATTATAAGAAATTTCTAAGTGTTTGTAGTCTTGCATGAATACAGCTAAATACCAATTCCAGAAAATTGTTGTGAATAATTAAGTAAAAAGCTAATTTTTCTGGTTCTTTTCCTGTTGCTTTAAAATAACAGTATTTTACATATTTTTAACTGCATTATTGTCCTTCAAAAATGGACAAGTTAATAAAATTCTACTTTATCAAATTGTTATGCCTGAGACATACCATCTCTATACTTATACCCTAAAAACATCACTTAATTACAACCCCAGAGCCATTTTACACACATGTACAATACAAGAAAACATCGGACCCTTTGTGATGTTTTTATTATTTAGTCTGATTATTATGCACAGCACACCGTATCACTCCAATAGATATGATTCATCTCAGACCATAGCACATGGGGTAAAGAAATGTTTTTCTTCCCAACATGTGACTGTGTCTTCTTTCTGCCAATTTATAGCACAAGATTTATAATTGAGAAAAATAAAAGATAGCTTCAACTCTGAAAACTAAAATATTATTCAAAAGGAACTACTCCATATACTGGTGTTTTAAACAATTTATTTTAAGATGAAGTCAGGCATTTTTCACTATACAATAAATTAGCTTATATATGAAGAAAATATTTTAATATATGGTTGTTTTCAGTTTACTGGGCCTTTGAAGAGAATGAATTTTGAGTAAAAAGTACATTTAAGCTTCTTTTTTTCAAAGCTTTCTTTTTAATTTTTCTAGCCTTTGGACACACAAATAATATATAACTGAAGTATTTGTTTTACACCGTGCCCTTGATAAATAGTTTCACTTGCAAAGTACTATTTCCTGTCACTATGGAAGGAAAGCCTGGCCATTAAAATGGACTTTATAAGTTTGCTCTGTGAGTCAGAACAGACTTCCAAAACAATGTGTTTCCTTTCACTGCTAGATCAGTACAACCTCATATGAGCCCACGGTGATGGGGATGTTCAGCTTCTACTGAAGCATTTCTGCTTCAGGATTTCCATTTTAAGGTTAAGTACCATTTTTTTTTTTTTCCTCTATCAAAAATCTTGGATTTAAACTTGTTTAACCTTGATCTCTTTAGAACTGTATCAAAGTTAACCAGCCCATAGTAATAAGATTTGCTAAAAGTATGTGCTATTACTGCTTTTTTGTTCTTTGATTCCTATAATAATTGGCTTAGAAAACCAAATTTCAGCACCAGCATATCTACAAAGCATGCTTACCAGTGGCGGCACTATAGGTTGTTAGGTGAAAAGTTTTATCAAGTACCAGTAATTGTACCTCCTTGACATGGAATAATTCATTTATTTCCCCAGTTATTATCATACATTTTGACATAATTGATTTTTTTCAGTTACTGTATAATTTGCTTAGGATTTTGTGTTTGTTTTCTAAAGAAATTAGACATATCCTTAGAAAGGCCCCATTAGCACTGACTACTGAGAACTAACGCATATTGATTTTTCTCACCTCCATGCCTTGATTGGCAGGACAGATTGCCTTTTTAGCTTTCATATTGTTAATCTTAAGAGTACTTTAAGAATTGTAAAATTGTTAATTTTAAGAGTAATTTAGGAATTTTTTAATGGTTAATAAAAACACTTTCTTGAAAAGAAGAAGGAAAGGAAAACTAGAGACTAGGTTTACCAACCTTAGTTGAAATACAAAACTGCAGGCAACACAGATTGCAAATATGAATAGATAAATGGATAATTTAATTCAAATCTCAAATCCCACATCTGCTTTGTTAGAGATTATCTCATTTCTAGATTATTATTTTTTGTTTATTAGTATTTCATGTGCAGTATTATTTGCAGAAGTCTATAAGAAGATGCAAGAACTGGAGCCATTCACCCTTCTCTTCAGCTACAGAACTGGTATTTGTACGGGCTGCTGTGCTGGCTGTTTAAGTGCAGCTGGGGTGAGGTTCAAACCAACAAAATTTTGAATTTGGTTTATAAAAACCTGAATGTAAGCCTGGGTACTTGTATTGGTTTAAGTCCCTAAGCCTCACCCAACTTCAGGCATTTAAAGGGAGAAGTGCCCTCTAGTCCTAAAACAATTTTGGATGTAAAAGGCTGCAGGAGAGAAAAAGTAATATCTTTCCCTCCCCCACTGCAAGGTTCATGGCTGACATTCCTATAACAAAAGATAGATTAACAAGAGAAAAGCATGATAGATTTCTTTAACCAGAGTTTTATGTGACACAGGAGTCTTCAGAAATAAAGACCCAAAGACCCAAGGAAAACTGTACTTTTATGAGCAGTCATGCAGAAGTATCATTGGAGGACAAAAGGATGTAATCTAATGACAATACACTGGGGGAATTTAGCAAGGCATGTTTTTCAGATTCTTCTTGGCATCCCTGTGTGACTTTCCTTCCTCTGGATGTAGGGCAGGGCACCTGTCACATGAGGGTCTTCAGGGGAGAAAGGAGGGAGAAGGTCAGAGTGACCTTCCTGCTACTGCTGTTTTCTCACTTTCCAAGGTGCCATATTTTAGGGTATCATGTTCTGAGCCCTGACAAGGCTCTCAGCCATCTGCCCAAGTATTTGTCCAAGAATTTGACATCCTTGAGGGTTGGTTTATTTATTTCCTTAGTCATTGACTTATAAGAAGAATCAGGGGGCTGTTTGGCAATTGAGAGAGATGAGAAGGGAGGTGAGAACAAGAGGGATGGAATAGGATAATAGTATTATGGCAAAAGGGAAAATGGCCCTTCTTACGAGACAGTCAAGTCACTGGAGGACTTGAAGGCCTGGTGGCAAACTATGACACCCCACAGAACAATGGGGTGTTCTCCTTATTTCAACATAAAATGCAGACTCAGCTTGACAGAGACTAGAGAGCAGGAGTTGGGGAGCCCCAAAGGGCCCCCTACCACAGTGCCTTTTGCCAGGCCCCTCCTTGGGTGGTCAGAGCAGGTGTTGATGAGGGGGTGTGTCCCTGAGCACAGGAGAGGTGACCTCTGGAGGCTGAGGGAAGGTGCAAGGAATCCTACACATATGGAAGGTGGGCTGGGGGACAGTGTATAAGCATGGTCCTGTTCTTTGAGCTATTTGAGGTAGAGGAGGTTTTTATTTCCCATTATGTTTTGGGTGATAACGCAGCATAAAGGCTAAGAACATTTGCCCTGGAGCCAGCCTGCCTATGCTGAATCTGGGTTCTTCTACCTACTAACCATGTCATACTGGGAACACTCTCTATGCCTTGATTTCCTTGCAGTACAACAGAGATGATAATACCTGTTATAAGTAGACTTCATATGAGCTTCAGATAAGTTAATACATTTTAGAAGACTGCCTGCACAAACCCTTGTCATAATCACAGAGAGAGTTTTGGATTTGGCTGATCTACACGTAATTTTGCTTAATCCTCCTTGTAATTGAAGTACTTGCATCAGGCACAAAATGAAAAAGGAAGGTGCCAAAAATTCAGCAATGAAGATAAACAATATTTTAATGAAAAACCTTAAAAATCAAAATTGATGTAAAAAAAATTATGATGAATGAAATATCAAAATTTTAAATAAAGACAAGGGTCCATCAGCTTACTTATTTAGATGTTTGTCACAGCCACATATCAGGCTGAGGTAACTACTGAATAAGAATATCATCCTTCTTGACCAGATTTTGGATCATTTTGGCTAAGATTCACTAAAGGGACAAGACGTGCACAAGGGTTGTTCGTTTCTAACATATCTCTCTAACCATTTAGCCATTGCCACAACTGTAATCATGTAATTACGTGTGTGTATACATACACACACATATAAAAATAAAAATCACCATAGAATATTGTGGTGGGTTCAATTTTTGAAAGATAATGCAAAAATACATTTTGCCAGTTAATACTAATACAATATGAAGGATTAGAAAATATTTGTAAGAAATAGACTTGCACATACCAACTAGTTTTGTTCATCCATTCAATGAGTGTATGTTGAGTGGGTGTTCCATGCCAGACTCCCAATATATAATGGAGGTTTCCATAGTTTTGTCCAGTGATTTTCAATTTTTCTTCTTTATGTGGAATCCAATATGTGAAGCAGACAAAGCTGATAAATTCTGAGTTTTTGAGTTGCTCTGATTGAAATGGAGATCGGGAGTCCCACCTCCC
>NW_007727025.1:176745-177880 GCF_000696425.1 Galeopterus variegatus
TTTTTTTTTTCAGTGTAATTTGTCTGTGTACCAAAGCCTAATCTACTGTCTGGGAGTTTTGCATTGAAACAGGCACCTGCTCATCTTGGAATGATCTCTAATACCAGTGACTTGCACCCTCTATTCTTCCCCTTGCCAGAGCATCCAGAAGTTTCATTTGTTGCTTTTATCTGTTTGGGGCCCTATAGACCATTAGGACCTGACATAATGAAGTCATGCAAATAAATTCACTGTCTCTGTATTTATTAGCTGGCACTCTTCCACATGAAAATGCTGTGAAGAAAGGAAGAGAGTGCTGAGGTTTTTATTGAGCAATTGCTGTTGAGTAACTGACTGAAAGAGTAAAAATCAAAAATCCTTAAACCTGTTCTTTTACTCCCTGGAGACAGTGGAGATGTCTATAGAATATTTTTGCCTCTGTGGCATATTTGAGATGTGAGACACATTAACAATGAGAGGGGTTTTAGGTCAGAATCACTCTGCATCATAGATGCCATTATCTGCTGATTTAGCTGGGCTGAACACTGCTGAAAAATAATCCTTTTTGTGCCCTTGTCAGTGGCTTCAGCCTAGAGTTATAGAAAATCAGCTCTACCTGAGTCAGATAACCATTACAAAATGAATTTTGTTCATGACTCAATGGAACTAATGGTGGGAAAATATTTGATAGGTATGATCAAGATTAGCTCAAGTTAATGCTTTCTACTAAGTGCTGCTAATAGTCGAGCCAGTACAGGCATTGGCAAATAATCCTTCAAACTGAATGTAGGTGATCACTTAAAATGTATTTCTACTCCCAAAAGCTTGATGCTCTCCTTTCCCTGGGCTCCGGCAAGGGGCGCTGGATTCATCCCACTGAGGTCTCTCCTGGCAGCGTGCGGAGCTGATTAGCCAGCAGGCAGTGCGGCTCCAGCGGGGAAGTCAGAATGGTGCTGACTGTTCCCTGGGGAGGGACATCCTGTAAAAACACCAAGGTTGAGAACTGTCATATTCACAGCAGTAGGTGCATTTTCCTCAGAAATTAATGGAGCAAGCTGGGCAAAAATGTTTAAGCTACATCTTCCCTAGAGTAAGATGCAAATTCAAAGCTCTTTTGAAGCCCTGGAATGAAAGTTAAAGATAAGACTTTTTAGTT
>NW_007727025.1:178615-180045 GCF_000696425.1 Galeopterus variegatus
AAATTCAAAGCTCTTTTGAAGCCCTGGAATGAAAGTTAAAGATAAGACTTTTTAGTTGTTTTTTTTTTTTTGACATTGATAATATAGGCAACCCTAGCACAACGAATATGAAATTGAAATGTTAGATAAGTGGGATAGATGTTACTCAGGCTGCAGCAACTAATCTTTCTTGAGCCTGTTCATCTATGCAGCCTTTAATAGACGATTATTGGGACTTTACTGGATGCTTCTTCGTCCAGTGAGTTATGGACAAGCAATGCTATCAAATTATGGCTGGTCTATTTTTAGGGTGTTATAAATATATTCATTGAGTGGCCTTGACCCTGAAAGTAACATCTGGTAGAAAAGCAGTTGCAATGTTTGGAAGTTCTCTGTTTAGGATTCTTTAGGGTGAGGTGAATGGAAACAGTCTTTCTTCTTTCTGCACAGCATGCAATAATCTTAAATTATACACCCCATTCAAAGGTAAGAGAGAATTAAGTGCCAAGCTTAAAAGAATGTACAGCCCATTTTGGAAAACTATTTGTTACACTTTCTTTAAAAATGTGCCCATAAATATGTTTTGAATGAGTTGGCGATGGCCACAGTAAAGGTTTCTGAGGCTTCAGAATTACCTCTTCTATTCATGTGGTTAATTAGAAAAAAGACCTAATAGAGAAGCCTTTTCTATCTTAGGAGTATATGCAGAAAGACAGTGTCTGGCTGGGACTTTGGCACTAACCTCCACAAAAGAAGTACAGTAATTATTAACAGCTCAGATGTGTAACGTACCTTCTGGAAACACACATACTTTCTGCACCTACATTAGCCCATTGATCTGAAAAGTTACAGAGGTTCTAGTGTTTACCAAGAAGAAAATTGTGCCTCACTTAACCCAGAAGAAAATTGTGACTCCCAGAGGTCAGGTAATTTGCTCAAGAGAGGAAAGGAAAACTTAATTAATTTATTCATTAATTCATCCATTCCACCACTTATTTATCAAGTTCCTGCTCTGTGTCAATTACATTGTTTCTTCCACCACTGGATAGTTCTGTGGCTCTCAGCGAATTTCAAAACCTTCTGTGATCCAGTGACTTCAAATAAGAACATGAGATGAGAACACAGACCAAAAGTGGGAGACTTGAATAAGTGATCTTTTGAGATCCCTTCTAGGTGCAATACTTATAGTTCCATTAAAAAAATTTATATTTTCCTCTTTCCATTGACTTACTGACATACACACCTACAGGGTTCTGTTTCTCACTCACCTCTGTTTATTTTGCTTCTGAAAGCTCAGGAGAAGTTAAAATGGAATTAGATCAAGCTTTTTTTGGTCTTTTTTGGTATTTTTACATATATACTGAATATATATGTATATACACACACATTTATACACCCATATATATTATATCTATCTCAATTATTTTTCCAATTACCAAATATTTGAAGTC
>NW_007727025.1:180483-182989 GCF_000696425.1 Galeopterus variegatus
ATACACCCATATATATTATATCTATCTCAATTATTTTTCCAATTACCAAATATTTGAAGTCACCCAAAATATGACCTATTGCTCTCAGATGAAGCATTTGTTTTAAAAATAATTGGTCTTTTATATGTAAAATATATTTTTTTCAGAACTTGAAATCTTCGGTCACTAGACTGCTGCCAGCAACAACAAAAAATTCAGATCCAACTAATTGGAAAGCATTGAAGCATGAGCATCTGGGTGTGATTCATTGTCGCTGATAATGTTTCCAATTACTCATACGTATTTATACATTCTGAATCATGGGAGTGCTTATAAGGAGAAAAACAGGAGTCCACAATTTTGGTTTTATATTTGTGTGTGGGTTAAGCGATTTTTAAATGCCCTAAGTGTCCCTCTGCCCTGCACAGAAAGACAGGGTAGCCTATTTTAATCATTAATGATGGAAAAACATTTTCAGCTTGCTTGTATACAAGAGAAATGGACTGGACGATATTACAAGTTGTCTCTAAATAGTCCATAAAAATTATAATCATACCAATTAAATGCTAGTGGTAAATATTTCAGTTACTCTTAATGGGACAGAGCTTATAAATGAGCACATTGGGAGACTACTTGTACTTTATGTGTAGCTATTCTCTTCAAAAAGCAACAATTATAGTTTTGCTCATGAAAATCAGTCCATAAAATGCAAATGTGCTACAAGCTTGAAGTTTATTTTAATATAACATTATCATACGGTATAATAACCTTACCATTTCCTTTTGAGGAAGCTATAAAAACAATAATTTAAAGACATACATTAGTAGGGTCTTTCATTAAAACGTCATCTTTAAGTGGACTCAGAATTTCTTTTGTAATTTTACTGCTTCTCCTTGCTGCCTAAAACATCCAGCAACTTGATCATGTACCTACTGCTGCAACGTGCCATATTGGCCAACAGCAAAGATCACAATGGAAGCCTGAACTTTCATGCTGTTCATTCACATTTGCAAGCTTCAGGTTATAATTGCTTTTGATTTTAACCTTTGCTTCTGAAAATACATTGGCCATTTTCTATCCTTTACTTTCATTGAAGACAGATATGTTTATTAATACCCTCTGTAAAAGAGCATTCTTTCTCTACAACATACTTTCTTTAAATATATCAAGAGATTTAAATTTAGATATCCGAAGCTCCCACTAGATGACACATTATTAAAACATCTGCCTTTCCATAAGCCATTCTGTTCCTTGCCATTCCACATGTCCTTTTCTACTTCACCAGACAAAATTGCCCAATCTAAATTTCAGCTCAAGTGTTTGATGGTTTTCATGCTGAGCTCAAACTGTTAATGCTTCCCTGAGAGAATAGAATTGAAACGGGATTTAATCTAAAATAACAAAATAGAATAAAGGTTTTACATATAAATAAGTAATGCCCTGCACCTTCTTATGCAAGTTTTTTTTNAGATGACACATTATTAAAACATCTGCCTTTCCATAAGCCATTCTGTTCCTTGCCATTCCACATGTCCTTTTCTACTTCACCAGACAAAATTGCCCAATCTAAATTTCAGCTCAAGTGTTTGATGGTTTTCATGCTGAGCTCAAACTGTTAATGCTTCCCTGAGAGAATAGAATTGAAACGGGATTTAATCTAAAATAACAAAATAGAATAAAGGTTTTACATATAAATAAGTAATGCCCTGCACCTTCTTATGCAAGTTTTTTTTTCTAGATTTTTCATGTAGTAGAGAGAAATGGTAAATCTCAAAGATTCAGAGTTTGACCTGATAGCAAAAAACATTCTAAATAAATAAAAACTTGGTGGTGTGTGCCATCCAATTAATGTACTTTGTTGAAGCCAAGTTTTAAATTATTTTTAAAAGCTATTCATTCCTAATATTAACTTTTAATTTCATATGGTTATTTTAAACAGTGACATTTTCAAATATCATGTTAGGTAGCCATTATGAACATTTTGGAAAATGCTAATTGGAATAGTAGCTAATACCCTCCTTCGTGGACTTGACACAGAAAGCTTTGACTTGCAACTAAGCATTCGCCTGATGCTTCACTGGACTATGCATCACAAAGCAAATAACAAATTACCTATACATAGCATGGCTGTGAAAATCAGGAGAAGGATTCTGGAGAGAAACCCTGTGATCTTTGCCAGAAGGAATTATAAAACCTTTTTTTTAATAAAGTGAGGTGATTGTAGTATCAAACCTTTCTGTCCAGCCTCCTATCTTCCTTTCTCTTAAAAAATGTCCCTGCACTGTATTCCACTCACGTAAATATTATCGCTTTCAGATAAAAAAAACAGGGAGGAATTGTAGCTCTATTCAGAAAAATGTAATAGAACTTATTTTAACATAAAATCATGATTTTTGCCTATTTTGTTGATACTGAAAGGAGAAATATCTTTTTTTCTTTTTTCCTGTTTGTCTTTTTTCGTGTCCGGCAACGGATTGCAACCCTCAGTGTCGCACCCGTACCGGACCGGGACCGGCAACAGGATCGC
>NW_007727025.1:183989-211171 GCF_000696425.1 Galeopterus variegatus
CGGCGGGAGCGCCGCCGCGCTCCCAAGCGGCGCACTGTAGCAGTGCGCCACTGGGCCGGCCCAAGAAATATCTTTTGAACTGTTCTTTAGGTATATATATTTGTCTTCTTATAAACATGTTTTAAATGTAAAAAAAAAGGATATTTCAGGATGTAAGTTCGGTTTCTTCAGCTATAATGTGAGAATAATTAAATCTCACCTCACAGAGTGGTGTGAGGCTGAATGGGAGAAAGAATATTTGGAAAGTGCTTTGTAAAATTTTAAGCCCTATGCCACTGTACATTTTTAACTACAACCAGAAACCACAGTGACCAATAACATATATTTACGTTTCATTAACATCACTTTGTGATCAAACAAATAAAATTAATTTGTAGCTAACTCCAATATCCCTACAGGAGCAGCTGAGAGTTTATATCCACAGTTGCCTTGAACAGAAACCTAAACCAATTCCTGTTAACTGAGTTGCTAAGGAACCTACTGTACTTATACAAACTATTTGTTTTTTTCTTCTCTGTTTACTATCCATACTAAATAAAGACACATATGTTTTGTTAATTCAGATTACTACCTGAAAATAGTTGCTTACATGGGTCACAAAAAAAAAAAGTGTGAGAATGGGAGCATAAAACTTATATTGTGTCTAAGTTTGTAAATAATGGGAAAATGTGGGGGTTTTTTTTAACAAACTATATTTAAGTTTGGCAAGGTTAAAAATCATCCATTAAATTGAGAGATAGATTCACCTTTTATTGACACTTGTGATCAATGTTTGATGTTAATGAAATGTAAAATTCAGTGTTAATTTGAATGCTATTTTGTGAACAAATTGGTGGTATTATTCTAGAAAAGATATCCACTATTAGTAAGTTGGCTGCATTATCTAGATGAAAGATTTTTTATTTCTTTCTGCCAAAATTAACATATGTATGAAAAAATCCCCAACTTTTTGGTGTAAGTTTAAAAATTAAATGAAAGATTTATGTACATAAATAGATATAGAAGGAGATATAGATTTTGTATCTATATGTAGTTTTAAAACTACATATAGATATATAGTATAGATATAGATGCATACTTCAGATACATCGATATATACTATAGATGTACAGTTTTATATATACTATATAATTATATAAACTATATATGATAGATACATAATTTTATATATACTGTATAGTTATATAAAACTATTTATGTCTACCTGAAAACTGTTCATATGTGTCATTCATATATATATGATTGAAGGATGTTAGCCACATTATCTCAAGGATAAAAGGGGAAGGAAATAATTGTGATCAAAAATAAAAATGAATATTCAAAGTTGGAGGGTTTTCATGTGATAATAGTAATTTACCAGGAAAGCACTGGAATAAAACTGACTTTTCAAAATTTTTCATGAGAAGTCAAAATTAAATAGCTGAATGAAAACATGCCTACTTTAAAATAAGGCTTTAAGAAATTTTGCAGTTTTCTGAGGAAAAATAACCCCCCCCCAAAAAAAAACAAAAAAAAAACTTGTTCGTGTTTTTCTTTTCTTATGCTTTTTTTTTTCTTAGCAAACTTCATTGTTTCTACTTAAATATCAGAAATAGTACAATGTACCTCAAAAAAAAACAAAAAAAAAACTTGTTCGTGTTTTTCTTTTCTTATGCTTTTTTTTTCTTAGCAAACTTCATTGTTTCTACTTAAATATCAGAAATAGTACAATGTACCTCTAACACATTCACACAATGCAGAAATGTACCAAATAGAAAGTAAAGCTTCCCAGTGCTGCCATCAACCCCTCACCCAAGGTTACATTCCTCAAGAGCCTGCCACTTATCCTGCCAAGCTCTTTTTCTTATGAATATATGGCTTAATGTGACATTATATAGAGATCTTTTTTATGGTTTCATCATTTTCATTTGTATGGATGTCCATGCAGGAGGGTATTTAAGTTGTTTGTAATTTTTCATTTTTGTAGACATGTTTCAATAAATGCACTGTATATATTGAGGAATAGAATAGGTGTGACTATTTGCTGTAACGTATTTATATGCTTAACAATCCTCTGAAGTATTTATTATCTCAAATTTTACAGTGATGAAACTAAGGCACAGAGAGGTTAATTAACTTGAATAAAACCACATAATCAGAAAGTGGCAAATCTAGCCAGCCTGGCTCTAAAGTCCACATTATCAAAAAGTGCCCTCTTCCAGCAGCCTGGCTGGAGCCTCAGCAGCATCTCTGACTCTCAGTGAGGCATTGAGCTCTTTTCTCTAAGCCTTAGTCTCTTTGTGTGCATAAAAGAAAGATAATTATTCCATGTGTCTAACACACAGTAAGTGCTCGATAAAGGTCAGCTATTATTATTATTAATTTGACCTTTATCTTTCCATGTTCTTACAAAAATGTCTAAGAAACAATCCCTAGAAGCAGCATTGACAGGTCAGAGTATATTTCAAATTTGTTTTTTTATTAAGATATTAATTAGCAAAGAAAAGGCATCAAGCCCACTCCAATAGAAACGAACATCAAATCAACTAGGAAGTATTGCCTGATAATCAGTCCTTAAGAAAGTCAAGTTGACTGCCTTCACATTACAGAGAAAACTGATGGACACATTAAAAAAACTAAATGACAGCTTTTCCTTTCTATCTCTAAGCTGAAGATCAGTCTCACAAATTTATTCTGCTATTATCACTTAATTGACAAACATAAAATATTGTTTAACTTCCATATCCTGTAAGTATTTTGCTGATCGTGCAAGCATTGTTTCAATTTTTGTTTCACTGTAGTCGACAGGCTCGTTTTGTTCATCCTCTTCATTGAACCTAGACGGGAAATAAGTAGTGATGGTTGAGAGTTTCAAATGCATGGATACAGACTGTAGATTTGCTGTGAAAACGTGCACGATTGTTTCAGATTATGAATTCAGATTGTAAATGTAAGGTGTTGATCTCTGTGTATATACACACGTGTGTGTATGTATATATATATTTATGTTTATATTTACTGAAAATGAAGACTTAAGCATTTTGCTAATGACTGTAGAGAAATTCCTCTCCCCTTTCACCCTCAAAAAAAGGCTCCCTTACTATCATAAAAGATAATCTCACCTTTGCTTTTCGTCACTTTTGCTTTTATGGCTTCTTTTGAGAAGATTCATTACGTGTTCTATGTCTCTATATTTTATTGGCCTTTTATTTAACATGTCTATAGAATTTACTATTATTTAATCATATTCCCATCCATTGACTAAAATCTCAAAGAAACAAACATAAATAGAAATGCAAGAAGGACACAGGCCGTTCACAAGCCATGATTCTTCCTGACGTATGATGGTCAAATACCTAGAGTAAGGTTTAACAATCCACGTTTTGCGCCACAAAACAGAGGGATCTCTGATGCTAAAAGTAATTGTCACTATTCTTTGTGCATATTCTTGCCCATCTCATGCAAAAGCAGAAAAACTTTACAAAAAAGTGAAAATACTACTGTAAGTGTATATGTCTGAATTTCTCTTTTGACACAAGTGTAAAAAGAATTTTTGACTTGATACTGGAAGGACGCAATGTCTACGGTCAGCTAGAGATTGGACAAATATTTCCCCAGTAGTTTCAGACTGAGTCGTTCAGAACCTGTGTCTCTCTTGCCAGTTAATATGGCTTTTTGGTAAAGTATTTTTTAATTACTATTTTTACAGCTTAAGACCGCTGTGACACTTTTCTGCGGTGAGAGGTATAATTTTACCATTTGTTATCACAAATCGTATGTTCACGCTATGATGCTAATTGAGTGAACCTCATCAGGAGGGAAGATAGAAAAAATCATAGTCATCGTGTGGATTAAATCTTTAGTCTTAATAAGGCGGAACACTTTCAAGCTCACCTACAGGTCTTAGAAATAATTCTGAGAGAAAGTTTTATCAAAATAAACATAAGAATTAAAAAGAAAAGATGTGGAATAGCTTTCGTTTATAGTCACCAGAGGTTCTTTGTTAAATGACTGATTTAAAGCTTAATCGTAAGCTAATTGCTTTCCTAGTTATAGATCATTTTTTCATAAATTTTCTTAGACATGTTTTTACTACATATGTAATTTTTACATTTTATATTTGATTTGGCACTTTTTCAGCCCAAGTCAAAACGCCAGGGTAGGTAAATTAAGGAAGGCAATAGAAGTGATATCAACACAAGTCGCAGCCGTGTTATTCGTCTTGTAAAAATCCTTCAAACTTCCCTTTCGAAAGGTTATGCGGTAATTGTTACGTGTTGCAAGCAGTTCTTTACCTGCAAACCCAACCCCTTCAACAGATGATCAGTACTGAGCGTCTCTTTTTCTGTGTAGTCAAAGCTTGTCCTGATCCCTTGATTTTTTCAGTCTGTGTTCTGTGCATAGAATACTTATTTAAAGAAAAATGAAAGGTTCACAAACTTTCAACTATTTTCAATTTTATGTTTTTTTCAATTACAGGGTTAGTGTCTGTACATTTTTAGGGTTTTTTTTTTTTTAACTTTAAAAGGATCCAACTTGTGCTTAGAACACTGCTTGTTTTCTATTTCGCAGCACTCGCATGTGTGTCTGCATGTGTGTATTTTATCCCAGCTAGTTATAACCTGATAACCTGATTTCATACTGTGCTTTAGCACAACAATACAGTCATCAAACTAAAGCAACACAGTAAGCGGTCACATTAACCATCATTTTGCTTGATCACTCGGGAGAGATTAAATTTATTCATTTTTACTATAGATAATCAAATATTAAAACATGTTAAAGTAAAAGGAGGTAGAACTATTGAGCTGTGACATGCTCGTTGCTAAAACAATATCCTATATGTGATGTGTAAGGCTTCTTGGCAAGAC
Organism: Galeopterus variegatus; assembly: GCF_000696425.1. Classification (NCBI taxonomy): domain Eukaryota; kingdom Metazoa; phylum Chordata; class Mammalia; order Dermoptera; family Cynocephalidae; genus Galeopterus; species Galeopterus variegatus. Next base: position 188,840 of record NW_007727025.1, read on the forward strand.
GTTTGGAGAAAATTTCATCAGGTCTTTTTTCTTCTCATTTGCATTTGGTTTATCTAAAGTGAAATCCATTCAATTTTATTGAACTGTAATTCTAGTAATTTACAATATTTACATGCTGCGGTTAGATTGAAATCAGTCCTTAATTCAAATTCAATCTAAATTTACTGCATAGTAATTAGGGCTTTGTAACTGACACTAGGGGCCTATTGATTTAATGAAAAACTTAACCTTACAGTAAGTGTTTAATTAGTTGCTGCGGTAGATTCTGTTCTGTCCTAAATTGTGGACTTTAGAGAATCAGGTACTAATTTAAATTACACAACTATATAAAGATCAGAACTAATTTTTTTTTTTACATGTAGCCTAACAGATGAATTAATTTCTTCCTCTTTGAAAAGGATAAGGGAAAGAGGCGGTAATGAAAGTAATTTCCTACCCTGCCTAATTTTATGTAAGGCCGGGCTAGCTATGCTGGAAATGATTACCGACCTCTGTTAAATATTGATATAAAGAGTTATGAAAATTAAAAGTCAATGAGATTTTTTTCAAGGATTATTTTGTAAATGAAAAACTGAAACAATATACGTATCTGCTTAGACTAGAAAAACTCGATGCAGAAAGAAAAATAAAAGATTACCCAAAATAAAACCAAAGGTGTTTTTCTTTGATAATATTAATCGGTAGCTTTCTTTTTAGCAATGGTATTAATTTATTTTCTAAATGAGAATGAAAGCATAAGTTTAAATTGAAGGTAGTGATTTTAAATAGGAGTCACGTATGGTCTCTGCTGAAATAAATCTAAATCAAAACAAACTATTTTAATTTTAGTCAATATTATTTCCTAATTTAAGACTTGAAACATTGAAATAAGAATACTTTTAAACTGAGTTTTAACCTGTCTGTGCTCTGTCAGGTCTGTAACTCATTTCTCTTAGTACACATTTGTGTTCTTGAAGCTAGAAATAGTAATGTTTCTATATAAAACTAAGAGATTAATGTCAAAGGAAAGAAGATTCCTGCTGGCACATTATTCATCACTTGTCTAATTTATATTAGATGTACTAAAGGTACAGTGAAAGGAGATTTAAAAAAAAAACAGCATCACTTTGATTTCCCACTTTTTGTGTGAAAAAGAGAATTATTTAATGGCAAAATAAAATAAACTATCTTTAAAGTGGAAACTTTAAGTATTTTTTATGTATATTTTCGAATAGTAAAGTAACTGCTAAAAATGTTCTAGCTAGATAACATGGGTAACACCATTAACATATGAAACTGGTTTAGAGAAATAATGAATATAGTTAATTCATTAATACTGCCTTAATACCTAATATCACAGAGAGTGAACCAAGCAATTTGATGTTGATCAGCACTGAATTAGTTTTAAAATATGTAATCAATAGCTACTAAACAGGCAATATAAAATAAAATCTAGCTTATGTCTCAGAATGATTGGAACACCTGTTTCAACTGACCCAGCCTAATATCACAGAGAGTGAACCAAGCAATTTGATGTTGATCAGCACTGAATTAGTTTTAAAATATGTAATCAATAGCGACTAAACAGGTAATATAAAATAAAATCTAGCTTATGTCTCAGAATGATTGGAACACCTGTTTCAACTGACCCAATTTTTACTAAAATTAAAAATGTTTAATTCAAAGATTTCTCCCTTTAAAAACCTTAAGTTTTGCATAAAGCCATAGGTGAAGAATTCTATTATAACATTCAAAACTCCTAATATAAATAGAGACATTAAAATGCCATTTAAAAATTTGAAAGAAAAGCACTGTAATGTGTTTGAGTTCATCTAAGACTTTATTTTGTGAAGGCACTTTGCAAAAATATCTTTTTTCTTCTTGACAATACATCAGATTCAGACTTCACCACGTTGACAATACACCAGCTTCCGACCTCACTCCCCCAACACACTCAGCATGAAAGCAATACACACCAGGTACGGAAGGTTGAAAAGCACACCCTCTTCTCCTTGTAGTGCTCGCTCTGATGAATGGCACGCACAGAAGCCATATTGCCCATCTCTCAGAGTGGCCTTCGCTGCCAGCACAGCTGAAATCTGGAGGCTTGCCGCATTCACATTGTCAGCTTAAATACCCAGTAAGGACTCAAACTGGGAATAAGACAAAGTACCATAGCATGTTGATCCACTTCACTGGCCCCACCAATTAGCTGTGAAGAATATGGCTCATTTAGAAGTGTATATGATAATACTGAAGCATAACTGAAAATTAGATATATAAAAAAGGAGGTCATTAGCTTGCACTTGTCTTATCTTCAGCTAAATGAATCACCGATAAAATGAAATAGGATAAGTTAAGTCTTAAGCTGTTGAGCCCCTTCTTATGTACTTACATTAGGTGGATCTCTGTAAAGAAAGTTTATAGCATTGCTGTTTACAATACCACAGTTAATGTTGTGTTACAGTTTTCATTACCAACCTCTATTTTCAGAGGTGCATAGCTTTAACATAAAATTTGTTCTAGGTTAAAAAGAAAAACAGGCAGTAGATTACATCCAGAAAATAAACCAAAAGACAATATCTGCAGTATTAGAATTCCAAAATAATGTACAATTATTTTGGCATCTGGTATATATTAATAAATTCATATAGATTAAAGCTATCTCAATAGAAAACTAAATGTAATTTTTCCAAAATACATACTTGAGATATTTTTGTGAGCAAAAAATTTAAACGTGACTCATTATAGATGGAATTTTGCCAAAGAAAATATGAAGTTTGCAATTGTTTAAAATCATAATTATAAATAACCTGCTGTTCATGGACTATGCACTTACCATATGAAAATATTTTGAGGAACATAAAGATGTATAATATATGGTCTTTGCTCTTAAAACTATTTTTATTGTCAGTTAGAGAATGTAAAGCATTTTCAACCAGAAGTCAAAGGGGCCATAGCAGAACTGTGATGAGATTCCAACATACACACTTGGTTTAGATAGGTTGGTAGATTGGCTGGTGGTTGTATTTTGTTTGTTTGACTATTTTTCAGTTCCTAACACTGGCACTGTTATGAGCATACCTGACAACTACACCTGTCTTAGTCCTTTTGGGCTTCTATAACAAAATACCATAAAACGTGTGGCTTGTAAACAATAGAAATTCATTTCTCACAGTTCCAGAGGCTGGGAAGTCTGAGAGCAAGGCACCAGCAGATTCAGTGTCTGGTGAGGGCCCACTTCCTGGTTAATAGACAAGGTCTTCTCAGTATGTCTTCATGTGGCAGAAGCAGCAAAGGGTCTGTCTTGGGCCTCTTTTAAAAGGGTACTAATCCCATTCATGAGGGCTCTTACCTCATGACCTAATCACCTCCCAGAAGGCACCACCTCATAATACCATTACTTTAGGGGTTAGAATTTCAACATATGAATTTTGGGGGAAAACAAACACTCAGACCATAACAATACATTTCAAGATTACTAACCTCCCAGAAATCCAGAACCCATCAATTGAAGGCACAGGGTCCAGCTGATCTGGGAGACTTCGCTCAACATTGATTTACCCCATTTGTACTGACCCCATTATATCCACATCCCTACATGTCACTGAAGGGTGCAAGGGGAAGGGAGATATGGTGTCCTGCCTTCAACAAACATCTTCTGTTGGCAGGACCTGCCTCTGGGGAACAATATAGACATACAAACCTTCTCACTCTGATGGTTCAGCTCCTGAAACTCTGGAGTTAATACTGAGTCCAGAAAGGTTAGTTCTCATCAGAGATTTGAATCACATACTGGGCTCAGCCTTTAAGATAACAGTAGAACATCTTAGAGCACTTGGAGGGAAGGCTGTGGAACAAACCTGGGCTTTGCAGTTAGTCAGCCAGCTGGATTCTTGACTTTGCCACTGAATCTCCATTTAATTTTTCTGATGTTTGTTTGTTCTAAATGGGAAAAATGGTATTTACATAGCATGGTGATTTCGAGGACCGAATGAGATGCTATACACATACCATTTACCACGTTCTCTATAAATGAAAGCAATGGTGATTACTGTCACCCCATCAGTACAACTGGTGGGAAGTCAGAGTCTGGCAACAAGGCTTTATATTTTCCTTGGGTCATTTATTAGCCTTCCCTATCTCTGACCCCCCCCCCCCGAATTCTCATCTGGGTGGGATTGGAGAATATTAGGCAGCAAAATTGAGACATGCTGCTAGGCAAACATCACCTCTTTCTCTGTGAGGGATTCATTTTTCGGTTCAGAAATCAGCAGTCTTTAAAAATTTGATTTTGAATTGGAAAAAAAACTAAGAAATGTTGTCAACTTTACAGTGATTTGGACTAATTTGCAAAACTTTTTGTAAGCCATATTGGCATATAGGGACCTCAGTGTCCATTTAAAAACAACTGTGATTTTTCAGCTATCTTAAATAATGCAATAGATTACTAAGAAATGTTGTCAACTTTACAGTGATTTGGACTAATTTGCAAAACTTTTTGTAAGCCATATTGACATATAGGCACCTCAGTGTCCATTTAAAAACAACTGTGATTTTTCAGCTATCTTAAATAATGCAATAGATTAAACTGGACGCACCTCAGTGTCCATTTAAAAACAACTGTGATTTTTCAGCTATCTTAAATAATGCAATAGATTAAACTGGACTTTATGAAAATTTAACAATAAATTGGCCAAAAGCACTAGCTGACCATGGTTTTATTTACTTATACGTGGTCTTATATAGGTATATATTATAACAAATTTAAACACGTTGCAAGATTAAGTGTTCTTATTCCGCAGGTTGAGTGCACACAGTAGATGGTGTTTAGCCCACCAAATCTTACTGATTGGTAAATTTGTCTTATATAGGTATATATTATAACAAATTTAAACACGTTGCAAGATTAAGTGTTCTTATTCTGCAGGTTGAGTGCACACAGTAGATGGTGTTTAGCCCACCAAATCTTACTGATTGGTAAATTTGTCAAAATGAAATATTTGCCAAGGTAATGATATTTGCTTCATCAGAAACCTGGCTGAGGGCCGACCCCGTGGCTCACTCGGGAGAGTGCGGTGCTGGGAGCGCAGCGGCGCCGCGGGTTTGGATCCTACATAGGAATGGCCGGTGCGCTCACTGGCTGAACTCTGTGGGCGACATCAAGCCAAGGGTTACGATCCCCTTACCCGTCACATAAAAAAAGAAAGAAAGAAACCTGGCTGAGCTGCATCTCTAGCATTTTGTACTAAGCAAAGATCACCCAGCAGTAAAAACTTCTTGCTACTATGGAGCTCAGGTCCTCAAAGCCTTGCAACAATACCCTCTCAAGAACGCTGGCAGACCAAGTGGCAAGTGACCAGAGGGGATCCTTGATGGAAACTGGCAGAATGCTGAGAAAGCCATTCATTCATCTGCAGGCAATGCAATCCTGTAAATACCCAGTGTTTCTTCCCAAATCAGCTTCTGGCCTGAAAACCTCTTTCTGCTCCGTGAACAGTATTCAGTTTTAGGATGTCACTATCTCTGGAAGAATCATAATCGTATTACTTCCTATTTCCTCTCATGAGACAAAAGTCTACCTGGCAATGCCTATCAGAAAGCTCCAGAGTAAGCTACTGAATCAACTTCAAAAATAGCCAAGGAAACCAGGCTGGGCTTTTTAAAGTACTAATGTGTGTGTGTGTGTGTGATAGTTAAATTCAGAAAAGGCTGAGACTAAATTATTTAAATCAGAATCATGTGGTTCTTCACTTTCAGTAATTTATTTACAGTCATATGCCTAGTTCAGGAACTTTAACATTTGCTCTGGACTCCATTTGAATCATCTGGAAGGCTCATTGTTTATTTTAAGAAGTAATATAAAATATTCAGCTACACAAATAGAATAATATGATAGGAAAAAAATCTAAGAACATATATATGTGTGTATATATAAAACTAGAAATTTCATATATGGAAAGCTGTAATTTTTTAGAGATTCTCCAAGTAACTAATTTTACCTTTTTCAAATCCTGGTTTTAAAAACAATAGTAAAATGAAAACTCATAGAAAATTTTATTTTCAACTCAACATAGTACACAATTTAGTAATTATTGTCCATTTATAAAGTATCCATCAGAATCCATTTCTGCTTCGGTGATGGCATTTGTAATACCTCCAAATCATCTGATCTGCGAATAGGTTAAATAAAATTCATCTTAGGGCCGGCCCGGTGGCGCACTGCTACAGTGCACCGCTTAGGAGCGCGACGGCGCTCCCGCCGAGGGTTCGGATCCCACATACAGACCGGTTCCCGCTCACCTGATCTGCGAATAGGTTAAATAAAATTCATCTTAGGGCCGGCCCGGTGGCGCACTGCTACAGTGCACCGCTTAGGAGCGCGACGGCGCTCCCGCCGAGGGTTCGGATCCCACATACAGACCGGTTCCCGCTCACTGGCTGAGCGAGGGGCGGGCGCAGCACCGAGGGTTGCAATCCCGTTGCCGGTCCCGGTCCAGTACGGGCGCGACACTGAGGGTTGCGGTCCGTTGCTGAACACGAAAAAAGACAAAAAAAATAAAATAAAATTCATCTTAATCTAGCAATTTATATCTTAGTATGCTTGCAGAGTTAATATTTTATATTCTATAACTATAGCCTATTTTTGTTTGCAATTTGATGAGGACATATTTTTAATGTATACCTAGGGATGACTTAGTATCACCAGATGGTATTTTGCCATCCACAAGTTCCACTTTGCCTGTTTTGCAAGTTTGTGACAGCCCACAGGGATGCACTGAGGCATCCATCCAGTCAATAATGTATCTGGGACAACTCTAATACTGCAAACATCCTTATGAGTTTAAATGGCATCTGTGTTTCCTACTCCAACAAAACTGGTTAATACAATAAAGCATGGCATTCCACTCAGAAAGAATGCAATAATCTGGGTCAATGAATTGCCGTAATCTGGGACAAGAGGACAGAATTAATTATAGTAAGATTTACAGAGTTTTCAGAAAGAGCTACAGAAACTCTTATTCATTGTATGTTGATTCTCATCACTAGCACAGAAAGTCATTTCAGTAGAAACGGCCTGCATATTGGTAAGAAGTATAATAACAACAACAGTTGTTATTGTTATCACTAGTAAACTCCGGCATCTCCCCATCATCGTCATGTTATTTTTAAAAACGAGAATCTAAAATGTGATGTGTGCTGTGCAGAACTTTTACCCTTTGATGAGTCTCTAGAGTCTTGTGCTATGGAGCAAATAATTTTCCATCTGTCTTCAGATTTTTCAAGTATTGTGCTCTCTGGTGACAAAATTTTCTTAGCATTTCTCCCTCCATCCTCCAAAAAATGTAATTTTACAGTTTGCATATAAAACAAATATGCTATTTAACATATTTTAAAATTAAAATCATTTTGCAGTATCTTGCAAATTAATTTTGACTCCATTTGTAAGCCTGTTCTTTGAAATACCTTCTGAGACTTTACAGTTTAGGAATGTCACTTATGATCTATGTGAAAAAATTTTGGCTTTTAAATTGTATAGTAAATCAGGCACGTATTTGTTTAGTTTATCAAAATGGAGCTGGTAAATGACATGCTAAACAGGAAAAATTATGTTAAAATTCAAGTTTAAATTTTTGGTTGGTTATTGATTTTAGGTTTCATTTTTATAAAATAAAAATAAAAGTTCACTAAAAAAGGAAGAGATAATTAATCTTCACATTACAAGGTCTACATATAGAAGCACTTTTGAGAGAGTAAATATATATATTGATTATTCAAAATAAAATGAGATTTTGTTTTATATATATTTTTTCTTGTGCATATTTCCTCTTATTCTCTGTCTCCTTCTCTTAACCCAAAGATTAGGGAAAAAAAATCTAGGAACAGATAATAAGATATGGGTTGTTCGTCACATTTCTGAACTATAGTGTTTGTGTGTGAATGTGTGTGTGTGTGTGTGTTAAATTATGCCTAGACAAAGTAAGAAACAGGCAGTATTTCCTATTATGTGAGGTATGTATTTTCTCTGTCTCCTTCTCTTAACCCAAAGATTAGGGGAAAAAAATCTAGGAACAGATAATAAGAAATGGGTTGTTCCTCACATTTCTGAACTATAGTGTTTGTGTGTGAATGTGTGTGTGTGTGTGTGTTTTAAATTATGCCTAGACAAAGTAAGAAACAGGCAGTATTTCCTATTATGTGAGGTATGTATTTTAGGACTCCCTTAAACAATATAGATATAGAGATAGTCCTGACAATTAATCACTTTTGAAGGATGTTGAATAGTGCTAAGTAATAATTCTCTTGAAATTCATTGTTGAAAGTTCACATAGATGAGTGCTATTAAAGTATATTATGATATGTATGATTTTACTTTTAAACCAGAAAAATGGACATTAATTTGTAGTTTTCTACCTTAGTAATTTATCTACTTATGTAAATTAATTCACTTAATATATTCTGACAGTTTGGTCTTAACAAGCGAAAAGTGAATACCACTTCCTTAACATATTACCCAAATTGCTAAAAATTGGAAATAATATGATAATGTTACCTTATCATTTCTTCTATTCTAGTGAATGGCATTTTGGAAGCAAAAGTATATTTAGCTGAATAAATCTAAGTTGCCCTTTCTCCTTGCTGGTACGAGGTAAACTTTGTTATCACCTTATTATTGGAATTTACTATAATGCAAACACAGTGTTGCTTTACTTTTATAGTATTTAAACAGTCACTAATAATATCATTTTAATGCTCTAAGTCTGAATTATATGTATGTGCCATATGCATGTGAGAAGAGCTATGCCACAATTCTTGAAAAAGACCCCTTTAATTTGAGGACTTTTTAAAGTTGTGATAAAATTAAGCTTGCACACACTTTGAGAAAGCTAAATACTGCTTTTCTTTTTCACAAAATACTACATATTTTAGCAAGTCTCAAAAGAACAGTTTGTATAAATTCAGTTTATCCCTTTGTAAACTAACATAGACATTGTGAGAATTAAACAACAAACTTAGATAGTATTTACAGTATAAAAACATAAATGCAATATATTAATTGTTTTAATGATAAAGATTTTATAAGTAAAGAGTAAAATTAGAAAGAATGCATATAGCAATCTAATTCTAGCAAGTTTGTTCTCTATTTTGCATAAGGGTCCTTCTATCAAAACATTAGTAAACATTTTCGGTTGTGATAAAAATTACGATTTCCATAGCGAATATTTTCAGCTTTATTTACATAATTGGACATAGATTCTCTTTGTACTACAGATTTTGTACCCCATCTAAACTGTGTTGTAAAATAAAATACACAAACAAATTGTGGTGTTATCACAGGCAAGTCACTTCATCTTTCTAGGTCCATGTGTAGTATCAGAGGGCTAGGTTAAACTATCTTTAGTTCTCTTGAAACTATACATTTTCATGTATGTCTATTTAATGCTACTTTCTGCAGTCAAATATGGAGATAACCTGACTGTTGTAGATTGTGTGTGTTGCAGGGTTGGGGTAGGAGTAAGTATATTGGCTACAATAGACAAGAAGAAATTGTCTAGATACTGTACATCATTTGATTAATTGCAAGTTTTCCAAAAAAATTCAAAAAAAAATCAAAAGTATGAATCAGACCATTGCAAAAAAGAAACTTTTGGATGCCTAAACTCAGAGCAGTGAAGGTGATACATGATGAAGAATTAACAACAGGGAGATTTTGGTCTAAATATGTAAGAATTATTATACCTAAATTAGAGTGCACACATCAAAATACCCTGGATGAGGAGAGGTCTATGAATATAAGCATGTCAGAAGACTAAGGTCATCCAAAGAAGATAGTATTACTGGTTTCTTGACAGATAGGGCTTTGATATCTCTGGAGAGGAGTGGTTAAATTTATAGAGATAGATTATACTTTGTATATTTTGATCTATTTCACCCCCAAAACTTTGACATTCACCTGTATGCCAATGCTCCAAATGTATGTATTTATTCCAAATTTTATTACAGAGCTCAATACTTCAATGTAACAACCACCACCACCACCATCACCACCACCACCACAACAATAACATAAGATACTCAGTCAGGCTTACTAGGCAGTTTTATAAAGTACTAGGTAACATTCAAGGGACTATGCACACACAAATGCATTTACCCTCATATCAGCTCTGTGAGATGGATATTTCTATTTTTTTCCATTTATAAATGAGGGAACTGAGGCACAGAACAGTTATATAACTTGCCCAAGTTTACACACCTAATGAGTGGTGGAATCAAGATATGAACCTGTGTGGTTCCAGAATATTTGCTCCTAATGGCTGTGCTGTATTCTCTCTCAGCTGTTCATCAATGGCCTCTATGTAACTACTGTAGACACCAACTAAAATTTCAACAGCTGAGAACACAAACCTGCCAAAGTCTGCTTCTCTTTTTCTTATTGTGCTTCCCATCACGTCCTATTCAATGGTCTTGTGCATACATATGTTTTCCTCCCTTTTCCTTATCCTCAACATCTAATCAGACACTGCGGAGTTTCCCTCGGAAATAATTCCATTATCTGTCTCATCTTCTCCTTTTCTCTCGCCTCTTCATTAAGGGCTTCATGATTTATCACCTGAACCTGTAAAGTAGATGTCCACCTTGTCAACACATAGCCACTCATTTTCTTCCAATCTACCTTTTATACCCATACCGAGTGTCACCTTTATAAAATACACGTGTCCCCATGTTATTTCCTCAATTAAAATTCTCCAGCAGTTCCTCTGAATCTTCAAGATGTTGTTGAAACTTCATCAGAAACTCCCACTTGCCACTCCATTGCCACATTTCCAAATTATTTTTCAATTCTCACCTCCTTCCTCTTTCCTCAACCTCACACACCCTCTTGTTTGAACTAGTAATCTGTTATTTTTTTTTCTCAGATGTTCAACTTCAATACCATCCCTATATTTATTCATCCGTTCAAAATGACTTACTGAGAATGTATTAAGTTTCAGGCACTGAGTTAAAGGTTAGGAACCCAAGGATAATCAACATAGATATAGATAAGTTTTATTTTCCCTGAGTTGACAGTTTAGTTAATAATAAGGACAAACAGGTCTTTAGAGAATAAGAGCTACAAGATAGAAGAACCATGTTCTTTAAATACAGATATAGGAGAAGAAATTGAAGACTTTCAGGAGTAAGTTAAGTCTGGACTACAAGCTAAAGGAATAATAGGATTTAATGAAGGAGTTGAGAAAATAGCCCTTCAAGCATCAGGGGCAATGCCTACAACGTTCTAGAAGGCTTTGGTATCTCAGGGAAGAGATGGGTGGGTACAAAAGTGAAAACCCTCTAAGAAAACATCCATGTATTCCCTCTTCTGTGCCCAGAAAATTCTGCCAACATCCCTTGTTTCTCTCCATCATGAAAAAGGATCACTCTACGGAATAATTATTCGCCCAATAGAACTTACAGACCTTAGGGGAGGTCCTTTGTAAACATTTAGCACATATTGGAGAGAGAGATATATGAATTTATTTTATAAGATATTGAAATCTCAGCAGTGCTGTATGATGATGAGGCTCTGTGTGTAAAGTTGGTGTGGAATAAAAATAAAACTAAAGATGTAAGGAAGTTGAGAGGGTAAATAGATTTTTGTGTGTATGTCCACGTGTGCATGTAAGATGGGGAAGGAGTTGTATCTGTTAAAGGGATCAAGGTCAGTAATAAAGAGAAAACTTCTCATAGGAAAAAATGGGGGCACTAGAAAGAATTTTTGTTTAATACATATATCTATCTCACAAGAAATGGGGAGCTAACAAAAAGCTAGAAAATGCTCAGCAATATTACAGGCACTGTGGAAAGGTAGGAAAAGACAAACAAAACAAAACATAAAACATTGCTTATCCAGTTTACTTGAGGCACTTACTATTAACTTTGGGAGATAAAATATCCCCCAAATGAATTCAGAGTGGCTACTAGCAAAATATCAGCAAAGGCCAGAGCAAATGATCAGAAAATGACAAACCGCAGATATTAAGTCCCAGTTATCAATGAGCAGGTATTGAATATATTTTGTGATCACTTAGAGCTGTCACAAAAATGAACATCGAGCCTCAAAGATATCTGGACAGGACCAAAGACAAAAATAACAGAGAGTAGAAAAACCTAGTCTAAGAGAGCAGAAAAAGAGGCTGGTTTGGCAAATGTGGTACCTGCTTATTTTATAGACAAAAGATTTCCTCACTATTCATCCATGTATTATTCTAATTTTTTTCCAAACATTCTACACATGTCTTTCTATTTAAGTGTTCTTCAGAGATCAGTGACCCACAGACCACATGTAACTAAGGATTAGGTAAAATGTATTTTTATAAAGATATAAAATCATTTTACTGCTCCTTATTTAGACTGTATTTTGCAATCAAAATAAAATGTCAATCTGTAACTTTTCCCTGTATGATTTTAAATGCTCTTTTGGAAAAAAGTCAGTTTATCTGAATTCAACACATTCATTAGCACTGCTTTACAATGGAATGTGTTTGAAAGTATGTGTAACATGCACATGCCAAATGAATTCATTAAGAACTGTGTGATTACAGTGAATGTCAAATGCATTAATAATAATGGGACCTCTAAGTGTTACCATTACTTGCACAGTATGTTACTGTTTTTATACTTATGAGCCCTGAGGAAAATGACACTCACATGTCACCTTTGTATATTAATTGTATCTTGATAATCAAAGGTTTATCTAGCAATCTTGTGGGCAGTAAAAATTTCTAGTCCCCATACATGAAGAAATTACTATTATTTACAAATTTCATTGAAGAGTGATTTAATATTTTAGATTCCAATTATAAGTGGTGTTTATGTTATGCCTCCCGCAATTCACTGAAATGTTACAGTTCTTAGACATAGTTTTTCCACAACCAATATTTAAAATGAAGAATTTAAATTTTTTTTTTTTGTCTTTTTTTACTGACCGGCAACGGGATCGCAACCCTCGGTGTCGCGCCCAATGTTACAGTTCTTAGACATAGTTTTTCCACAACCAATATTTAAAATGAAGAATTTAAATTTTTTTTTTTTTGTCTTTTTTTACTGACCGGCAACGGGATCGCAACCCTCGGTGTCGCGCCCGCACCGTGCTCAGCCAGTGAGCGGGAACCGGTCTCCACATGGGATCCAAACCCTCGGTGGGAGCGCTCCCAAGTGGCACACTCTCCAGTGCGCCACTGGGCAGGCCCCAAGAATTTAAATTTTTTGGAACTTTTTTAGGAATTTGAATTTTTATTTACTTGGGAACAGACAGCATATTATTGATATACATATATATGTATATACACATTTAATCTTCATTCTAATAAACGTATACATACAAAGACATACATAGACACCTGTGCACTCACTGTGACCGAATTACTTGGCTTCAGAATAATTATATCTTTGACAGCAGCTCCCCCATTGGCAAAATTATTATGAAACTACCTATCACACCCTTTGTTATGAGCTTTGGAACACTCTGTCCACTAGCATATAGAATGGGCACACACTTCTCTTTCCTCTTTTCCTAACCCAAGCTTCTCTTTTCATTCCAGTGATAATTAGTTGGAGGTAAACATGGGGAGACTTTGGGATAAAGAGGAAAGGGTTGAAATGAAAGAAAACCCAAGTTTGTAATAGGTACAGCAATGAGTAATGAACAAATCTTATTTTAATGCCCAAAGTAATCGTGAGGCCCAGTTCTTCAAGTATGGAGGAAGAAAATAAATAAAGGAAGGAAGAAAGGAAGGGTCTCCAACTCCAAATCCTGTGAGAATGAAATCAGGAACCCAGTATGCCATCTTGTTCTTTTGTCTTGTGTCATCAGTGCCTAATGTCCTTTATTCTTCAACACATGACAGATTTATTTGCTTGTTTATGTTAACAATCACATTTAATAATCTGAAACTTCCTTCCCCACTTCTTGCTTTCTTTCTATTCATTACTACTGCATATTTCTTGTTGCTAACCATGAACACTGAGTCCAATAAATGTTATTTCTATTTCAGTGGAAGGTACTTCACTAAAGAGAAACTGGATGATCTGGAAACTCAACATTATTTATAATGGTTTTTCCAACAGAAAATAGTTTGAGTTTCACACAGTCAACTCACAAGCACTCTTTTGACATACAGCAATTCAAAAATGGGTAGTTCAAAATTTCAATCATTATTTTAAATATCCTAAATGGCATGCTTCTCAAATTTCTAGGTGATACAAAATTGTGACACATAATTAATTTAGAGGATAGCAGTATCTACATTCAAAAGATCTACACCAGCTTGGACAATGGTATATACTCTAACAAGAAAATGGTCCTCAGCCTAAATCTTTCCCCCCTCAAAAAAGATAAGTAAATTTCAGAGGGAAGTTGATAAGGCTTCACACAAATATCTGTGAAAATTACATTTTACTTGATTATAAATTCAGTAATAGCTAACCTGTGTGATAAGACTAGAACATGCTAATATCTTTGGACATATTAACAGAAGTATGGTATCAAAATCAAGGAGATGATAATTTCTCTGTACCCTGGATTAAAGGATCAAACGTGAAGGGCTGCACCCAGTTCTGAACATCCTATGTCAAGAAGACATTTACACACTTGCTGCTTCCAGATACAAGGACTGATATGCTTAGGAGAATTAGAAAAGATGCCACATGAGAAGTTATTGATGAAAATAGACATGATAAAATGATAGCTATTGTCATATAGTTTAAGGGCTAACATATGAAAGTAGGAAAAAATTTAGTCTGTGGTCCTCCAAATATTAGAACCACAACTAATGGGATATCGATGCAAATTTTGGGCTCACTGTAAGAACAAACTGTAACATTAAAGCTGAAAATAGAATTGACTATTTCATGAGTAAGTAAATTGATTGCCACTGATAGGATTCAAGCAGATGTTTAAATAGCTCCCTACCAAGGGAAGAAAGACAGAAGGATATTATATAGCATTAACAAGTAAGTATTAATTAGTAAGGCATTAACTAGAGAGATGGACTAGATACTTTCTAATTTTTTTTTTACTATTACCCAGAGTAAGAAAGACATTTTATATTATGAGTATTCACACATACAGGCATATGAAACTTAGCTATGATTTTCACGAAATCATGCCTCCTCATGACATACAGTCCACTCATATGTTCTATTCTAGACTGGTTTAACCAAATTCACTTTTAATGCTATTGCATCTTGCTAGATTGATTTCGCATCCCAATGATGGATCATGACCCACAATTGGAAAACACTGAATTGAATGACCACTTCCGATTCCATGATCCTGTCATTCTGGTGGATGTGATGGACAGGGCAAACATCTCCCATGGGTAGAATATGGGTAGACATAGATGCTGTCTATGTGACTGACAGTCACAAGCAAATAGAGAGCAATGTTATGAATTTCCTGGGATTTCTTTCACTATTTTGAACTTCAGTTTAGGTTAACAGACATAAAGAATGATTGCATGTTGTAATGATGAATAAGCTAACTATCCTGATCTAACCATCACACATTGTACACAGTTATTGAAAATCAACACTGCACTCCACATGTATGTATAATAAATTATCTTTAAAAAACTATAATAATATAATAATTTCAGATACTTTATCAGGGCACACATATATAAGTTATTTTTAGTCAATGATAATGTCCATCAGTAAAGCCTAGCACCTAAAGGGAAGGGATGTAACAGAGGTTCTCAACAACTTCTTGATAATTTGAGGTAATAATTCTTATCACTAACATGGACTATGTGGTATAATAAGAATACATGACGGGTGGACATGAAGAGACAGAAACAGATGAAGATGGTTCATTGCTATGATCATCTTAGTCCAAAATGAGGGATGGAGGTTTGCTAGATGCGAGACTAAAAAGTCCACCTGTGACTTAAGCTAGCTACCAACAAGTGCTTGGTGATTTACATACTTTATTCCAATATTCACACTGGTTCCATAGGACATAACTTAGACAATGAAAAGGAATCTTGATGAAGTAAAGGGACATGCCCAAAGCCATGCAATCAGAACTTGGTGCAATTGCTGTACTTTCAGAACATTATAAAAAAGGGTAGAGGCTTAGATGGTTTCTTTATGGGCCTCATTTTTTAACCTTGGGTTTAAGATAACTAACTTTAGGTGGGAGATTTTTCAAGTGAGAAAGAGGTAAAAAGAGACCCGTGGAAAATTATGCAATGTAAAAAATTAAACCCATCGTGCTACTTGGACATATTTTTACAAATGCTTTCTATATTTGGTATTAGTGATTTTGAATTATGTTTCCTTTAAGAGGCCATTTTTTTGAGAAACAAAACCACTCCTTGTAGGAAATGTTACCAAGTCTCTGAGGCAGATAGCTCTAAAAAAACAAAAGCACTCCCAAGCCACTGTGTAGTTTGCAGCCATGGTTGCAAAGACTGCAAATCCGGACAGGTTGGTCTCTCTGTATCATCAATCAGATGTTCATACACTTGAGATGTTTACACTCTATAAATTTCAGTTGCTTCCATTTTGTAAATCAAATGTTTATTGTATATCACTGAGAAATATAGGTAGAGAGGAAACATAAAGCAGTCATCCTCTCTGGTTTACTTAGTATAATCAAATTGTCACTCAGAGATATCATATCCACCTGTTTATATCCTCTGTCCCCATTTGTGTTTACTTTTATGGATAACAATTTCTGAGCTCTTCTGTTCAGAAATGCATTTTTTATTCTCTCAGCAAAGATTAGTACTGAATCGTTTGGGTTACCTTACTAGTAACTGTGGGGTTGTTCTTTCAAGCTCATACAACTCTGGTGGGGCTTGACCCTTCTTTAGTCATTGGGGATAGATTTATTTTCAGGGGCAAACCTCAATGTTCAGGGCTGGCCTGACAAGTTGGTTACCGGGAATCCCCACTCCCCATTTAACATTCCCGTATCTTTTGTTGACCCTTTTTTGCATGGGGGCCTCACAGCTAATGACCTGACTATCCACCTGCCCACACAGAGTCACCAGCTGCTCTCTTTGGGTCAGTCAAGGAAAAGAAACGACCACAGCAAAAAACGATTTGCTGCAAGTGGCAACTTAAAAGTTTGGCACCATGTTTGGGCCTTGCTGGTCATGGCAAGTGGTAAGGGAAGGCAGATGTTTCAGACCCCCATCAGGGACCACTTTAGGATGCAGAAGCAGTAGAAAGTCTGGGAGATGTCCCAACCCTTCAAAAGTAGATTTTCTTGCTCTAGCTCTGAGCTCGAAAATCTTCTCTTAATGATTGTACAGGAATTGATTATTCTTTCTATATATAAGACCACTTATGACCACAAATATTTCCTTAAAAAGTTGTGAATTCAAAGGGGAAAACAGGGCAATACAATGAATTGATCAAACAATGCAGTTCAACCCAATAGAAAAATACATCAAGCCTGCGATGATGAGCTCAGTTATTGCAAGTCGATGCTACAGGATCTGAAGACACAGCTGCTATAACCGACACAGGTTCAGCTACAGAACAAGCCAGGACATAGGTAATCAGGGAAAGAAACCAGGATGAGCGCAGATCCAGCTACAGGAGTGGTCATAATCTTTACAAGCCGACAGAGTAGCAGGTTAGTACCTGCATCAGACCTATGTCAATACCTAGTCGAAGCCAAGAAGGTGAGACATATCAGGATTTTGGAGGCATCATGGATTCCCAGAGTCAAGTAGTGACATAATTAATGTTCTGGGAGACAGTTTGAACCAAAACCTCATTTAATAGGTGGAGCACAGGGGAATTTTAGGGCAGTGAAATTATTCTGTATGATACTACAACAGTGGATTTGTGCCGTTACAGGTTTGCCAAAGCCCATAGAATGCAGAACACCAGGAGTGACCCCTAATGTGCACTGTGGACCTGGATGATAAGGACACATCAATACTGGTTCACCCATCGTAACAAATGTGTCACCTGGTGCAGGATGTTGGTGGTGAGGGAAGCTGTGGGTGGTAGGGGAGAGCATGTAGGAACTCTCTGTACTTTCCACTCAACTTTGTACTGGTTCACCCATCGTAACAAATGTGTCACCTGGTGCAGGATGTTGGTGGTGGGGGAAGCTGTGGGTGGTAGGGGAGAGCATGTAGGAACTCTCTGTACTTTCCACTCAACTTTGCTGTGAACCTCAAACTAGTCTAAAATATAAAGTCTATTAATAAAATGACAACAACAAATGTAGTCATCTAGTCCTGGGGACGGGTGGTAGGACAGAACATTGTATGGGCTACAATCCTGTAGGGATCTCTTCTTAATGGGAGGGTCTGGAATAAAATGAGAAAATCAGATCAGGAGGGTTAGAAAACTAGGTATTCAGGCTTCCCAAGACTCCCATACACATGAGAACAGACCTTGTGCAATTCTCCACAACTGCATCCTCTGTTTGCGGGTAGAGTTGATGCTCCTCGTCCTGGAATACAGCCTCACTATTGGCCAGGTGAGCGCAGCTTGGTTTTAACCTCTTTGGTGGGCCATACACATGAGAACAGACCTTGTGCAATTCTCCACAACTGCATCCTCTGTTTGCGGGTAGAGTTGATGCTCCTCATCCTGGAATACAGCCTCACTATTGGCCAGGTGAGCGCAGCTTGGTTTTAACCTCTTTGGTGGCAGAGACTGGGTTTTATTTATTGCTAAGGCGCAGCTTCTAGCACTTGCCTGGCCCATGGGAGGGAGGGGGGAGACAGGAGTGTAGCTAAGGCGGTCCCTGCTGTGGAGGGAGGCTACCATTCACAGATGGGCCTCACGGTGGGAGTCAGGCAGGTGGTCTCACAGGTGTGCTCCAGTAATGAAGGGGACTCCATGAGGGAGCAGAGCAACATGCCACAGGTCTTCCCAAACCAGCCTACACAGCGTGTTTTATTAGCATTGACCATCCATAATTAGTAGCAAAAATATATCACACTCGGGGTCAGCGTTCAGTGTGGGCCACTCACTGGCTGTGATCTCTTACAGCTTCCTTTCTCTGACCTTCAGTTTCTTCTTTAAAATGTGAAGGCACTTTGGAAACTCTAACACAAATATTAGATATGATTTTTCATATAGTATATTTTTATAGATGTACAATTTCTTTCTGCATTTCCATGTTTTATTTGTAGATGGCAAAAGCAAATGACTACAATTACCCTCAGAAAGTGATCTGAAAAGATGAAAGGGGTCAAATACTGTCTTTCAAGCAGATCACATGTGTTGGGGCTTTTCCTCTCTCTACAAACTATTCTGACTCAAAGGGAGAGCCCAGTTCCCTCAAGCCAAGGACTGAGAGCATCTGATATTGGGGCTCCCTTGTTATCGACCTTCTTTGAACTAACATCCAGAAAACTTCCTCCACTCAAAGTGACCACCAATGATCTGTGTATATGAGTGGGGACAGAAGCTTTGACTCTACCAGGGGTTCTCAGCCCAGATTTTAGCATTTAAATCCTGTGCGCCCCTCCTCTCCAAGGGCCGCAGCTGCACCCGCAGCACAGTCCCCGCTCTGGCTCCGCTCACAAGGAGGCTGTTAGGCTCCTTAGAAACCAGCCATTCCCTGGCTGGAAATGTCTCCAAGCAGTGGAGTACACTGTTTATTTCCTATTCTTTGCTGAGTGCCAGCAGCTTTTCCACTTTTCCTGCTGCTTAATCCAAGGTTTTAGTGACAAAACCGGCTCCACTTTAGCACTGTGCCTTAATCATCCTTGAGGTTACCTGGTTTACACTTGAGCCGCACTTGAGCAGGGGGTGGGAAGTTGTTAACCAGGTATTTTCACAATTTGTCCTTGTAGCTAGCCCTCACTGTCAAGTGCAATGAAACTGGAGCAGCCGTTCTGAGTAAAAGCAGCCCCTGAGTTGGAAACACCCAACTTTCAGATAACTTACAACTGGCCAACGACTGCTCCCAAATGCAGAATGAGCGTCCAACTAAGCCATTGCTCACACTTGGCTCTCTTCTCTTACTGCTCCTACGTTTCCCCCATCCTCCTTTTGTTCTTTCCCTTCTAACTCAACTCCCAAGAGCAGGCCCCTCCTAACAGAGTAAGGGACCAATGCACAAGAAAATGGAGATTTTGCTGGTTTGAGTTGCTTTTCCAGAAAAAGGAGAAAATTCCTCCTTTACTTTCTTTTTTTATCTCTTCTGCTTTCTCATTTCCATCCTCTTCCTCATTCCCCATGACATGACCTTCCATTCTCGAGCCCCAGAATTCAGAATCGTTCTTGTGGTGTTATGATTCTCTACTGCAATCCCATGAACTAAATAGGCTTTGGGGGAAGAGGCTAGAAACCAAACCAACTTGTATAAGGCATTTACATGGGAAATACACTTCAAATTCCAAGCAATCCACTTACATGTTAAGACCTCAACCCACTCTTAAACTGGGGACAGCTTGTGGCGCTGTATGTATTTTGGACAGCTGCCTTCTACAGTCAAGAAATCAAAGCAAACCCCCAAGTATATGAAAGTAGCAAGCAGTTGTATATTTTGCTAAATCATATTAATCTCTAATAACATCATAAATTTGTTTACTTAGCCCTGCCAGCCTGAACGATGACAGGCAATTGATCTTTGTCTGACAGAGCCCAAAACACTGGCTCAAGACGACACACTGATTTGACTCCGGAAAAAGCATTTGGGGTTAAACGTGCCAGGTGTGGGCCAGGCAGATGGCATAGCAGCAGTGCCTTGTGTTGTCATGCACATAATCTGATTTCTGAAATGACCTCGAGACACCAATTTGCTCTGCTCGCTATCAGGTGTGCTGTGAGGAGCCCAGTCTCCGGGGAATACTAGCACCACTTTTCGGTACTTCTCATCTGTGGGCTAATGGACAGCACTCTCATTGGAAATGGCACTGTTTGCTCTTCCAACAGGAAGAAATTGTTAAAATGCTGGTAGCTTTAGCAGGCAGCAGGTGTGGCAGTGCATCCTGAGTAGATAATTGAAAAGATTTTTTTTTTTTTAGTTGCAACTTTGGCACACAACGGTAAATAATACCATTCAGGGTTCTAACAAATGCACAAAGATTGAGTTAAATTTTTGTTTGAACAACTGTTGATATCTATTTCTTTTTTCTTCCTTTTTTTCAAAAATCTGTTTATTTTTTTCCATGTTAAACCTTAAAGTAAATTTGCAGTGATATACCACAGCACTATTTTCTTTTCAGTGAATAACAGTATTAACACAACAACCTTTGCAATTATTTCTAGTGAACTTTCTGTAACTTCTAATAGGATAGGCTATGTGAGAAAGATGCCTATTTTTCTTTTTTACTCAGAAAATTAAAAGAACCAGAGGCTTAACCTATCTAAACTTAATGATCTGATCCAAATAGAAAGAATTTTGCAAAGTACCCGAAATTCAATTAGGAAACTCAACCAATTTTTCCAACTTGATTTTAGTACATTTCTATATTTTGCTTAAAACCATCAGATATCATAAAATATTCAGCCAAAATTGCACTCTTACATCCTAAAACCAACAAATGGAGAGCCTCATTTCTCTGTCTGGATTTATGCAACACTAAAAATCACATACTTTCATCAGTTGTCAAACACTTATTTAATAGGTCAATTATTTCCAGTCCTGGGAACAAAATTATTGATGGATTGATAAAAATGTTTACTTTTTAACCACTTGGGTTGATAATATGAAGATAAGATTTTATCATCAGCAGAAACATTCTATAGTATGGGATCTCAAGATACAGGATATTAAAGACAAATATATTATATAAATAATGACTAACAGCAAAGGTTATTAAATTATTGACTGTATTAATGGAGGACAATATTCCTCCTGAGAACTTTGAACTCTGGACCCACCATAAAGTTTAGGTACTTCTAGGGGGTAAAACACTATTTTGGTTCATCACAAAATCATTTCCTAGAAAAGAAAAATTCCTTTTTGATATTTGACATTTTTCCTTGATGGTGTGCACGGTGAGGCACTGCTTGGCCACATCAGGGCTAGGATATTCATTTCTGGCTGATGTATCTTGATTGGGAAAAATTGCCACTCTAGAATATATTCAAAGGGAAAGATTTGGTTCTTGAAAAAGCTGGGAAAAATTATCATCCGAAGTATGCCTGATGGAACTAGGTATTTACCATGGACAAGTCGAGGGGTAGGGAAAACCTAGACACAGTTTCAGGGATTGAAAAACTACCATGAGGAAGACTGTACCTTAGACTATGGCTTGGAAAGAGAATTACCACCAAAGATTGAAAGTCAGAGAAAGACAGTCTTTAATTCAATAAAAGGATAAAGTCACTAATTCTTAGAACTATTACAAATACTGTGTGTTTCAACATTAAGTGGTCTCG
>NW_007727025.1:214641-248151 GCF_000696425.1 Galeopterus variegatus
CACTCTCCTAATTATAAAACCGAGGCTTTCTGGCTGAAGTGCAATTCATTTTTTTTTTTTTAACACTTTTGGTATTTGTTAGATCTCTTCGTAACTCTTTGGGTCTCCCTCCAAAATTGCTCCTCCTTGTCCCCAGAGAGAAAGTTTTACAACCTGTGTGTTTAGTCCTAGGATATGATCACTCCTGTTTATAGATTTCCCTCGCAGAATTGACCTTCTTGCAGGTGGCTGGCCCCCAGCAGGTGGGCCTTATTAAGGTCACAATAAGAAGTCAGAAAGGATGACAGAACAGAACTTGACAGCTGCTTTGCTCTATGTTCCATACTGAAATGATGTCAGTTGTAGTCAAAGCAATGCATAGGGAGGAAGGAATTTACAGAAGTGCTAAGGGTGAGGGGTATCTAGAGAAAGTTGACACGAATTAGGAAAGCCTAGATGAAATCAGCTTATCCAGCTGCACACATGAGTGCCCACACCGAGTCCTTCTCCTAAAATCAGATGTGTGGAGGCAAGTGTGGGAACCGTTGTTAACTCTATAATTTATTTTGGTGGAGTACAGCCTCAGAGTTAGACAGTAAAATAAAACTAAAACCAAGTGCTAGAGAACAGATGCAAGCAAACCTCCTAATTAAATGCTCACTTTCCTCCTTTCAAACTTTATCTGCCTCAACATTCAGTTTCACTCTTTAGAGCTCAGCACCCTCTCCTCCACATGTGAGTTCGATAATGACATAAGCATCTTACGTGGGTGTGTGCACAAGGCTTATTACATGAAGTAGAAATAGTGAAACGGTGGCATCGTGGAGCTTGGGAGATTCTGAAACATCAGACCATGTTTATTCGGAACTAACTTTCACAGCAGAAAATATTTTTCAATTGATTTTTTTCCTCCCTTTAAAAATCACTATGGTATTTAGGCCCTTGAAAGCCAAAGTCAGAACACTTTGTACAAGGAGAAAAAATAATCTGAGATTTAAAAAAAAAAAAAAAATTGAAGCCTTTTGGAGATTCTCCTACTCCCCCAAGAGCTGTCTGTAACTTTTTGCTCCATCCTTGCTAGATTCCCCAGAGGAATAAAAATGTTTTGTAATAGTAGCTTCAAAATAAAAGCTTCTCCTAAACAAACAAATAAATAAAACCTATTATAGATAGGTAAATTAAAATTACTCAGTAAAAAGACATAAATCACCATATTAAAAAAGAAAAAGCAAGTATAATAGAAAGGAAAGAGATACGTCAAGCATCCTCAGAAAGAAATCTGAAAGGGAATGACCCAGTACTTCTTAGGGAATGTTGTCAAAGTAACATGTGAGAAAGAGAAGGAACCGTCTAAAGGAAAGAGATACGTCAAGCATCCTCAGAAAGAAATCTGAAAGGGAATGACCCAGTACTTCTTAGAGAATGTTGTCAAAGTAACATGTGAGAAAGAGAAGGAACCATCTGAAAAGTAATTCTAAGCCAAAGGGAGATGGTTGCTCCTTGAAGTCAGGACAGTGGAGTTCTACTTAGGAGGAACTGACATCGCAAAGGAAAATTCAAAGATAAAGTTCTTTTTTTTTTTTTTGTCACTCAGAAGTACAATTTTGGAGTTGATGGTCCATGTTACTTAAATTGCCTTAATTATGATATATTTAAAAGTATGACATATGTAGAAGTTGTATACAGAACTGAAATCTGGAATGGTAACATTTGTGAATGGGCTTTTCCCCCTCGTTGTTAGAAGGTCTATATGAGCGTTAATGTTCCAAGACAGGGCAGCCCTACAGCACCACAGATCCAGCTAGCATCATAGGAGGAAGAACTATTTTTAACTATATTTTTTAACTATATTTTTTACTATATTGTAAAGCAATTTACACTGAAATTGTGGTTAATAATTTCAAAACCTTACAACAGCAGCCATGACAGGCATTTGGAACCCCGCTTTTCTATATCTGAAAATAAAGACACAGGAAACTTCTGCAAGGGATCCCAGCTCAGGCCAGGGGAAGCTGGAGTCTTGGAGGCCTTTTGATCCCCACCCGCTCCTGGCTTAGCCCTGGGAAGGGTGATATGGGGAGCAGGACAGGAGGAGCCCACTGCATGGGCACAGCCAGAATGCATCCCCCACTTCTTCCCTGCACCCCCTCAAAAGAGACCCTTGTTCAGGTTAACAAGCTCCTCTCTAAAAACAGAAATTCTCCCTCCTTACTTACTCCTAGAATATTATCTGTACCTTAGTCTGCGTGATTTGACTGTGAATTTCTGAATTCTGATACTGTTCATACACATATACACACATACATTTATTTATTACTTACTTACATGCTTATTTACTTGCCCAAATGAAGAACCAGTAACGACAGAGAGGTGGACAACGAATGCAAGATGTTTCCAGAAGAACCAGCCCTGGGATAGCTGAGAGAGGAGAGTGGTCAGGGCTCTGAGGTGGTGTTTGGGCAACCTGTAGGACGAAAACACCAGGGGGTTGTATCCAACAATGTGAAAAGAGTTTCCAAAGAAAGGCTTACAATGTGCCAGACACAAAATTGGCCTGTANACCATATTAAAAAAGAAAAAGCAAGTATAATAGAAAGGAAAGAGATACGTCAAGCATCCTCAGAAAGAAATCTGAAAGGGAATGACCCAGTACTTCTTAGGGAATGTTGTCAAAGTAACATGTGAGAAAGAGAAGGAACCGTCTAAAGGAAAGAGATACGTCAAGCATCCTCAGAAAGAAATCTGAAAGGGAATGACCCAGTACTTCTTAGAGAATGTTGTCAAAGTAACATGTGAGAAAGAGAAGGAACCATCTGAAAAGTAATTCTAAGCCAAAGGGAGATGGTTGCTCCTTGAAGTCAGGACAGTGGAGTTCTACTTAGGAGGAACTGACATCGCAAAGGAAAATTCAAAGATAAAGTTCTTTTTTTTTTTTTTGTCACTCAGAAGTACAATTTTGGAGTTGATGGTCCATGTTACTTAAATTGCCTTAATTATGATATATTTAAAAGTATGACATATGTAGAAGTTGTATACAGAACTGAAATCTGGAATGGTAACATTTGTGAGTGGGCTTTTCCCCCTCGTTGTTAGAAGGTCTATATGAGCGTTAATGTTCCAAGACAGGGCAGCCCTACAGCACCACAGATCCAGCTAGCATCATAGGAGGAAGAACTATTTTTAACTATATTTTTTAACTATATTTTTTACTATATTGTAAAGCAATTTACACTGAAATTGTGGTTAATAATTTCAAAACCTTACAACAGCAGCCATGACAGGCATTTGGAACCCCGCTTTTCTATATCTGAAAATAAAGACACAGGAAACTTCTGCAAGGGATCCCAGCTCAGGCCAGGGGAAGCTGGAGTCTTGGAGGCCTTTTGATCCCCACCCGCTCCTGGCTTAGCCCTGGGAAGGGTGATATGGGGAGCAGGACAGGAGGAGCCCACTGCATGGGCACAGCCAGAATGCATCCCCCACTTCTTCCCTGCACCCCCTCAAAAGAGACCCTTGTTCAGGTTAACAAGCTCCTCTCTAAAAACAGAAATTCTCCCTCCTTACTTACTCCTAGAATATTATCTGTACCTTAGTCTGCGTGATTTGACTGTGAATTTCTGAATTCTGATACTGTTCATACACATATACACACATACATTTATTTATTACTTACTTACATGCTTATTTACTTGCCCAAATGAAGAACCAGTAACGACAGAGAGGTGGACAACGAATGCAAGATGTTTCCAGAAGAACCAGCCCTGGGATAGCTGAGAGAAGAGAGTGGTCAGGGCTCTGAGGTGGTGTTTGGGCAACGTGTAGGACGAAAACACCAGGGGGTTGTATCCAGAGAGAGGTGGACAACGAATGCAAGATGTTTCCAGAAGAACCAGCCCTGGGATAGCTGAGAGAGGAGAGTGGTCAGGGCTCTGAGGTGGTGTTTGGGCAACCTGTAGGACGAAAACACCAGGGGGTTGTATCCAACAATGTGAAAAGAGTTTCCAAAGAAAGGCTTACAATGTGCCAGACACAAAATTGGCCTGTACTCCAATACTGTGCACACTTGTGCTAAGTATCATCCCGTGTGGTACCAAGCATCACGTTCAGGTTTAAAACC
Source organism: Galeopterus variegatus (assembly GCF_000696425.1). Classification (NCBI taxonomy): domain Eukaryota; kingdom Metazoa; phylum Chordata; class Mammalia; order Dermoptera; family Cynocephalidae; genus Galeopterus; species Galeopterus variegatus. The sequence goes on from NW_007727025.1 coordinate 218,738, forward strand.
CTCAATGAACTCTCCATCGGCTTCAGGATGAAGTTCAAAGTCCTCAGCACAGTCCCCTAATGACCAACATGCAATCTGTTCCCTGCTTCTCACTATCTTTACTGCTCACTACTTGCCCTCATGAAGCCCAGGTCCCAGACATCCCAAGCTCCTTGTGTCTGTCCTTGATTTTCCCGTGCCGGGCCACCTCCTCCAGGCTGCCAGCCTCAGTTTCCTCTCTCCCTCACTACCTCAAACTCTACTGTAGTGCTTATTCTGTGTTGATGGCATCTGTTTGCCTAATGTTTCTTTTCTAGTAGAATCTACCATGTTCTCTTGAGGCCAAGAAGTGTATCATTTTTCTCTATACAGCACAGTAGCTAGAAGATGCCTACAGTAGAAACAGAATCCCTTTATTTTTTTCCTTAATAAGAAAATGCCATGCAAGAGTGAAGAAAGGTGTGCAGTTGATACATTTTTATTACATAAAGTGTGTATTTATGAATTATAATAACTCAGACCTTCACACCGTCTGGGGCTTTCACTATAGTTTCCTTCTTTACATTTTAAATATGAAAGCTCACTACTTTTTGGAAAGGCTCAATGCTTATAAATATCTAAATTCAACTTCTTCACTAACCCATTTATCACCCAACCTCCTGTACTTCCACCTGTGTTTGAAACCAGAACATATTTCTGCTGCAGAGTCTATGAACCAGCTTATCCATTGCACTTAAAAGTGTTTTTAAAGGAAACAACTGAACATAAATAATAAATAGTGAGGCACATTTTACTTTTCCATCACAGCATTAATTTGCCCTCCAGTTCCTATGTAATGCATCAGGTGCCCAAGTCTAGACTCATTTAGTTTAGAAATAGCCCAGAGTGTGTATTAGACACATATTTATCATCTTGATTTATTAAGGAGCAGCTGTAGAATGATACTAATTAAATGTCTATGCTTTCTTTTTGAGACTATAATTGTTTTTGGAACAAGCGGAAATGTAAGGAAATAAATAGACAAAGATATTGGAATACATTAAATCTCTATTAGAAAGATGATGTTTCCTTACATTGTCTTACAACTTACACATTTTAGGAGGACATTCCGGTGATTTACAAAAAGTCATATATAGTAGACATTCCTCTTACACATTGTTGAGGCATTACTTTATACCTTTGGATCATTTAGCCTGAGTATCTTCAGCCTGCTAAACTCTGCTCTCAGTTTGGAGGGCTCCAATTGCCAAGTTCTCAATCATTCATAATTTTTTTAAAAAATTAAAGTGATGGGCCGAGCCCGTGGCGCACTCGGGAGAGTGCGGCGCTGGGAGCACGGCAGCGCTCCCGCCACGGGTTCAGATCCTATATAGGGATGGCCGGTGCAATGCACTCACTGGCTGAGCATGGTGCGCCGGTCACAAAAAGGACAAAAAAAAAAAAAATTAAGGTGATGTAAATATTCACATGCAAGGCAAATGCATATGCTATTTAAAAATATTTTTATCCTTCAGAATTTCTATACAAAGTATGTAGGCTATTTTTATCAGCTAGAAGCAGAACTAGAAGTGAATCAAAATTTTCTTAAAAATGTAACTATTTTCCCAATTTGGAAAATAGGAGCTTGACTCTCACTTTTAACTCAGGCCATTTCTGCAATAGTGGTATATATTATTGTGAGGATATAGGATTCATAGTTCCATTCTTTAAATTGTAGTAGCAGTAAAATTGTTTTTTAAAAAATTTAAAGCATTAGTTCACTGACTTACTGTGTGCCTACCTTATTAGCACCGTGTTGAAAATTTCAGGTTTAGAGAAAAAGTTGTCCTATATTCAGAGCATTTAACTCCTTTCTTCAACTCAGTCTAATCTATACTTTTGCTATAAATCTTCTTATGGAAAAAAAGTGAAATAGAATTAGTAGCAAATGGCTATTTTGTTCCTTGAATAAAAATAAATAATACAGATTGTCCACCTAGGAAGTAGTTTTACATTAGATCACTTGGCTTTGCAAATATTTGTGAAAAACTGAAGTTTCTGAAGTTATGTAATGTGTAACACTTCTAGACAGCGAGGAGCCTTGTTGAGGCAGTGTCTATAGGTGTGCTGGGGGTGACGTGGGGGATTCTGGCCAAATCTGCCTACCCTGGATTGTCAGTCATAGCTGCTGTTGATGAGCAGGGGATCCTCAGTGCTGTAACTACCTGTAACGAAATCTAAGGAACGGAACAATAGGCTTAGGAGCCTAAACCTCCACCTTGAAGTGTGAATTTAAGGTAGTTTACTAAACATTTGGACATTTATTATTGCAAAAGCTGAGGCATGGTAGCCACTCAGGAGAGTTGAGAAATGAATGTGGAATGGAAGTTCTGGGCATCATGCTAGGCATTTCTCAGATATTGTGGCCACACTTTGGAACAGACCTGTAAGATAGGTCTTGGTTATCCCCATTTTATAGATCAGGTAGCTGAGGCCAAGAGAAGTTAAGTGAGTTCCCTAAGAACATGCACTAATAAGTGGTAGAACCAGGGCTGAAGTCCCAGTCAGCTGTGGTTAAAGCTAATACTTTAATTGCATGACACTCCTAAATATAACTACATACAAGCAATGTTCTACAATATGCTGTGGGGCGTGAAAGTTGTTAGCTGAAAGTGATGAATGAATCGCCTCTGGTCTCTCCCGGCCCACATGTTCCTGCTCAGATTCTGCCATTCCCGCCATTTCGTACTGTGTTCTCTTTGCTTTAGTCACTGAAAGTGGGTTGGGACAGGCTGGAATTGTCCCTTCTTTCATTAGAGTTTATAGCACTGACTGTAGATCATTGTTCTCATTTGCTGAATACCCATATTTTAAGTAAGAAGTTCCGAAAACTGTATTTCTAGGGCCTTTCTCCAATACGCATTGAAAAGATCTGCCACTAATAACCTAGGAATGGCCACTCTTAAGCTCCATGTCCCTTTGCCTGTTTTCTGCTTGCTGCCTATGTGTTCTGTCCCATTATCAGAGCATAATTCCCATAAATTGGTGAAAAGGGACTTTAAAATGCACTCTCCCAAGCAGGAAAATAACTCCCAAATCATGGTTGGGGTTTAAAATAGATTATCTCCAACCCACTCTTTAATACATGAATGGTGTGATACTTTCCCTGCAACACTGCTAAACACCCCTTTTCTTGCTGTAACTCAATGGTTTTGCTGTGTCTCCATTTTCTTCTCACTGTTGTTTGCATATGCCATGATGAGAAATTGTTCTGGTTTTTCTGAAGAAAGGGCTAAAATTGAGGGAATCATTTCAAAGTCAGCTCTTTCTGCTCTTTCTCTTTGCTGTTGAAACCTCCCATGCTCCACAGCCAGTGCCAAGCTCAAGCTTGCAGCTCTGAAGGGGAGTAATTCTGAAAGATGCTAGGGCATCTTAAGGAAATCTAAGTAGGTTCCAGGGAAAAGACAGAGCAGATTGGACACCAAGCAATGTGAACCTTGGAGGTCTCTGTTTTTAGCCTAGAGAAAATCTATTTGTTCTCAGATAGTAACATTATAACAAATCTCCATGCTCATGATGCTCTATAAAAGCCAGGACAAGGGTGAGGCCAGTGATGCACTGACCTCAGGCACAAAATTTAAGGGGCACCAAAAAAAGTCAGTAATCGAAATAGATGATATTTTAAAGTAATGTGTTTTAAAAATTCAAAATGAATGCAAAAATCTATGATAAACAAAATATCACAATTTTAAATAAACACAGCATCAGTATTACTGATTTTTCTTTTTTCCTTAGCTTACAGCATGGCTTTTTAGCACTGCTCAAGATCAAAATGGACCCAAAATCCCATCCCATGTGGGAACAAGGACATAAACTGAACAGCAAGTTGTTTAGTCACAGTTTCTTAATAATATTCCTTACTAATATTTATGGACCTCTTACTATGTGCCAGGTTGTATTCAAACCACTATATATGTATTATTTCATTTAACACATTGAAGAAGAGATTACTGTTAGCTCTATTTTACAGATAAAGAAACTAGAGGCCCAGACACTTATGAAGTGTCAGAGTAAGGACTCAGATCTCTGCAGCCTGACTCCACAGGTCCTATACTCAACCACTACCCTATTTTGTACTAATCCTTCATTCAGTCGTTTGAATGCCCCCTTGAAATCCTGGGCTTATCCTCTGGTTCATACACTCTAGTGTATTCAGCCACCAAGGAGCTACAAGTATATTCTTAACAAATGGAAACTGGATGAAAACTAGTAAACTTGAGAAAACTGAAAAAAAAAAATCCTTCAAGGTCAATAAAAGATAGAGGGGAGGACAAGATTGTTCTAGAAACAGATGATTAGGTCATTTCAAGTCATGGCCCATTTTCTTATTTTATGAGAAATTTACATCATCTTACTGAATTTTCATCATCTAGAATGATAAGTACAATACCTATTTCTGAATCATGAATCTTTTCTAGAGTCAAGTAAAGCTTCTGTTGGAGAAAGAGATGCCATCAGAGTGAGGAAAAGGGGTACCTTTACATACATGTGCGGCAGAAGGCACACAGAGATTATGTTGAGCATGAAAAGAGAGCGTAATTATCACTGGCCCCACAGAGCAAGGATGCACCTCTGCAAAATGCTTTTGTTACCCATTATCACAGAAATGCTACAGGACACAGGATATTAACAAAAAGCTCTCTTTGCACACACATATCTATTCTAAGGGTTATTCCCCTAGCACATTCCAATTGTCTTGCAATTGGTTCATTCATTTATTTTTCAGTAACCAGAATGCCTTATCCACTTCACAACTATTTCATGAAAGTGCTGATGTCTGAACCATAGGGGAAAACCTGAACAGTTCACATATACTATCCTGTGCACTAAATTTTTCTCCCACATGTGGCTTTGCAAGTGATAATAGAAAAATTCTCTACTTTTATCAAACATGCCCTTTCATTTTGATTTTTTCAGTTTGAGTAATATTTTGGTGTGTATTTCATATTTTACATAAGGAACAAGCATTGACTTTTGCCGAGTTTTAATTAAGCCCTTTCCAGCACGCTCAGGTGCACTCATTCAAAGCTATCCATCACATCCAAGCAAATCAGGAGGAGGGTTTAACATGCGTTGAGTAGTAATCTTGTTGTATTTGTGTTCATCTGTTCATCAAGGAAAAAAAAAATAGTCAATTTAAAGCAACATGGGAGTGGCAATCCTTGTCTTTAAGGCAACTGTTCTATAATTGACCTCCTTTAGCATTTAATTTCTCAAGCCTCTAGGAAGCTTAATTTTGAACATCAAAGGGGTACCTGTGGAAGAAACGGTTCCAGACTGGTGAGTAAACAAATTAGAGTTAATAGGGTCATTAGCTTTTGTGGTAAAAATTTAGACTGGGTATTCCTCACTAAGGGATATGTAAACTGTCAGCATGTAGGGTTTTTCAAGCCTTTAAAAATATAATTAGACCTAGAATTTGACAAAATGGTATATATTCTTTGCTTAATGGTATTTCTAGGTTTAGATGGGGCTTGGCTTTCATAATATTAAAGTGTTTATGAAAATCCCTTTTTACCCACATATAATCATGCTGATAAATGTATTCCTGTACATTCATGAATTACAGAGCTCCGTAGTTGCAGCAACACAGTGAGAATCATACTTTATCATCCAGGGTGCCAGCTACATAACAAAGTACCTGGGTTCTAATTGCCCATAGCACAATATTGACAGTGATCTGTTTAAACACATTGTGAGTAATTCATTGTGAGTAATACAAAGTTGGGGAGGGGGTATTAATAAAAGAGTTTGTTTTGCATTAAACCTCAAGACTGGTGAGAAAAAAATACTTATGTTTAACTTAGAACAAACTCAAATATTTGCTAGCTTTGACAAAGGAGATGCACAGCAGCTATTTCAACTGGAAATCTGCAGCTGGGCAGGCACATCCAGTGGTAAACCACCTCCTTACTGTGAAAACTTATTGTACCAGCAGGATATGGGAAGTGAGAACAACAATGAAAGCGAAAGCAAAAAATAAAAGAAAAACAGAGGAAGGCAGAGATCATGTGGTGCTCTGTATTTAAAGACGTGTGTTTGGAAGCTGCATGATGTAACTTAATTATGAATGAAGATTCTAAAATGTATATTTACTCTTTCCTTTCTGAAAATATAACTTACTAAATTGCTGTAGTAGTTTTTCTTATAATAAGTACAAATCAGTTTTACACTACAATTAGTTTCCTTTATTCCCTTTTGTTCACCTTCTGTTATCTGTATCAAAAGAAAAATGTTTTAGTTCCCCTTACTACTTGTATCGTAATGAAGCACACATAACTTTTAAAATAAAAATGCTATAATTATGATTATATAAAGTTTTTAGAGAGATAATAAGTATTATGTTGGTTTAAATAAACCATTCAGAGATTGTGATACTTGATAATTTTATGTTTATAGATGATTATGCTATGTCATTTTTGTTTAGTGTTCAGTCATTCAATCATTTTTGTACTTATGGGAATTACTTTTAAAGTAATATTTTGATGGCTTTTTTGAAATTTTTTTTTTTATTTTGGCTGGGAGGACAAATATTAGCTGTTGAATTTCCTGTGCCAGTGCCTCTAAGCCATAAAGCTCTAAAAAATAGAAATGCCACAATAAGCAGAGACTGTTGGAGAGCAAACCTCAGTGAGGGAAGTTTAGCAAAAACTTTTGGAATCAAACACAGAGTGCCCACATGACTCATTCTGCACGTGGAAGCTCTAGAATTGCTCAGGTCAGAGTTTCTGTCTTCTTTTCTAATATGTGTAGCAATAAATACCCACATGAAACTCAAGCTCATGAGGCTGCCTGGTTGCTGAAGTTTATTCTAGGTTCTGGGTCAGCAAATGAAGCATTAAGCTTTTCTACAATATGGTGGTAAAACCCCAAATCCTCTACTCTTTTCAAGCTTTGCCATCATCAGAGGGATAAACTCTGAGGAACCATAAAGGCCTTAAATTTGCCACTTGTAAACAGCCTTATCATTTGATGTGCTACTGACACACCACTTCTGCACAATACGGCAACAACCTACACCACTGTGCTGTGCTGGCAAAAGGGAGAAAATGCTGATGTGTTTTCTTCTGCAGAACTTATAGCCTGAATTTTGTAATATTTCTGCCCAAGAGACACTGCTGTCACTTCTTCACCTTTGCAACTGTCAGAGGGTCCCTGTGTGTTTGCATGTGTGCAATGAAAGAGATGTAAGCGAGAGATAGACATAATTTTATAGTAGATTTAAGAAAGTAACTATGCATAAACAAAAAGCTAAGCAAAACAAAACAAAAATCCTATAGGTTTATTTATTTTTATTTATTTTATTTTTTATTTTTTTGTCCTTTTTGAGACCAGCCGCACCGCACTCAGCCAGTGAGCACTGTGAGCGCACCGATCATCCCTATATAGGATCCAAACGGGCGGCGGGAGTGCTCCTGTGCTCCCAGCGCCGCACTCTCCCGAGTGCGCCACGGGTTCGGCCCAAAATCCTGTAGTTTTATAAGAAAACAAAAGGGAAACTTGCCAAAATAGCTTTGCTCAAAAAAGCAGCAAAAACTTTCAGGGAATAAAAGAATAGGAGAGGTAAGAAATCGATCCTGAAAGAGAAAGAAAACTCTTTTTTTTTTAAACAGATGGAGCTTTCTGTTTTCATTTCCATCTAATGAAAATTATTATATGGGTAACATTGGGTTCCAAATATAGGCTTTGGTGTAGACTTTTGTCAGTCCATGTTGAATACTAAAGGATTTCACGACACCAGAAGTTTCAGGCATCTGCATGTTTTACCTGAATTAATCATGTGGCATAAATTAAAAGTAAATCATCAATCATCATTAATTATCTATTCAACTGATGCCTGCACTTTCTTACACTTTCATCTTCATTAACATGTAGGAAAGGAAAAAATCCCAGAAGGCATGCCACATGTGCTCCTGTGCTGTGCGTATGTCTCTCCAGAACTCTCAACCACTCAGAAACACAGCTCTCCTCAATGGGAAGCCAATACCACCCGGACTTTTTCTTTGACTACTTCAGATTAAATCAAAAGGCTCAGTCTGAGCATCCATGGGCCAAAGCAAGATTCAGCTCTTTATGTCTGAGCCACTGCTGCTCTGTTGCTTGAGCACCTTCTAAAGTACTTGAACTGTGTCCTGTAAGACTCACTGTGATTGCATCTGTGCGTCCTAGAGGAGCACAACAGCCTCTTCATCCCAGATGTGGTTCTCTTACTCTTTGTTATGAGCTGTTCTGAGCAAAAATAACTCTTAAGAATGCCATTAGTTTCTTTTAGTTCTTGTTAAATATATAAGCTTTGTAAGTGCTGTCTGGTGTATAGAAATTGCTTGCAGCTAGGTTACTCGAAATAGTTTACTTGTAAAGGGAAAGGTAAAATGTGAAGATATTTTGATGAGACATGTAATGAGTGATAGATTTGATACAAAAGTTTCCCATTTTGCTTTGTAGTATTTCCTCTAAATGAAGGATATAGATGGTCTTGGCATGTCTAATTGTAATTTGCTGATGAAAGGTTGTATTGTATACAGCTAGATCCTTAAACATTGGAACCACTTTGAATCAGACTCTCCCAATGACTAAACTAATCTCTAACTGTACATTTGAAGCTGCATTACTTTCTTTCCACCTGTCAGTCATTACCAAGCAGGTATAACATGGTTCATTCTGTCCTGCACCTGCTGAAGTAACTAACTTAAGAAGGTAATGTGGAGATAGTGTGTTGCTCAGGCTAGGTGCTATTTGCAGAGGGGATGCATCATTATACTTAAACTGTCATCCTGTCATAATTGACATGATTTCACACCAATAAGAGGGTCTTGCAAAAAACATAACACTACTCTTTAGAGCAGAAGACATTTTGTGCTTGTATGCATAGCCAAAGAATGAGATTCCTTTTATTACCTGTTCTCAAGATTTTAAAATGTTCTGACATGATTAATCTTATGAAAATTATACTGTTACACCCTCATTAATTGAGCTAATCTTCCATAAAGAGCCTGCAACCTTTTCTCTAAACATCTTCCTTTTAAAAATGCTAATTATTAGAAAAATTATTGCAGTATGTCTTTTATTAATGACAGAAATGTAAGGGCTCAGTATTTCTTGTCGCCCTGAACAGATGTTAGGAAACCAGTACATTTAGAGAAATGGATAACAAATTCAGGATCTGTTCTTCTGTTTGGCTTGTTGAAGTCTCAGATTATGGTGCAGCAGCAGTTTTGAGAACCATTTACCAAGGGCAAGATGATGGTGAAAGCGGAAAGACCAGAGAGGGGCAGGGAGAGTAAGGACTAAAAAGAACCTAGCCGAGACTCGGTTGTAAGTGCTGTTTTAGTGGCAAATAAGCTTGCACCCTCCAAAAGTGGAATTGTACATTCTCTGTATGTTACTCTTAAGTTAATTCTGGAACTTTATTCACCTGTCCCAATGGGCTTGGCCTGCCACTTCTACCACATATTGATAAACTGGCATCCAAACGTGTTTCCTTAAAGCAAGCTCTAACTGAGAGTATGATGTTCTCCCAAGGATCAGAAATCTTCAGACAGGTCCCCTATGCACCACAAAGTAGTTTTAACCTTCAAAAGTATCAGCGTCCTTTGGTGTACTTAGAGCAAAGCCACATAGAATACCGTCCTACAGGATTCAAACAGTAGCATACAAGAGCTCAATCATCTCTGAAGAGCTTTCATTTGACAAAAAGGGAAAAGGAAACAAGTCTTTGTTGGTTTCCTTTTTTTCAAGAAACAAAAGACCATTCAATTCTCTCTTCCTTTTTCCTCTCCATATTACACTCCCAGAATTCTTCATAGTTTGCTGCTGTAGAAGACAAAGGTTTCTAGCTCCTTTATAATCCACAAAACTCGAACCTTCTTAAAATCATGCAAATTTTTCTTTATAAAGTTTGACCTGTGAAAATCTGGGAAATGGTACATATAGTCATGTCCATGGTTTTATTGGTCTAGGAGTATGGAATTTTTTTCACTCTTTTTTACACATATGAATGTAGATGAGAAGGTGACCCTCCGATTTATCACAAGACAAGCAGAAAACACCTCTGATAAGTGGTGGTTCACTTCTTGGTGGATTTATAAGGATAACAAAAACTTCCATACCACGCAAACCTCTTCAGCAAATACATACGCTATTGGAATTGACAGGAAAGGTTTAAATGAAGCAAAAGTGAACTCAGCATTCCTTTACTCCTCTTCGGGATGAATTCATAGGTCTGCAGTCAGCTGTAGACTATGCTCTGATTTAACTATAAGTAAAGAGGCTATTTGATTAATCAGTTCCTAGCAGGTTTTCTGCATTAAATTTACTTTTACAAAATCCAGAAGTTATTCTTATCCATATCTCTCAGTTTGACTGATTAATTATCTATGGTTCCCCAGCACATGCCATGATCACAGTAATGTTCTTTGGAGATATAATCATCAAAGAGCATCCCTTGGTTAGTGTGGTACAGGAGAAGGGCATAAATAATGAAACAGAACAGGGGCCATTAATTCCTTCTGTTTTGTTTTCAGTGCTTGGAGGTTGGTTTACCAGGTAGGGGGTAAAGAGTGGATGGGAAGTGAGGGGGAGGTGAAGAGAAGAAGCTGTGTATCAGAATTTTGCACTGTTCCCTTCAGCCAGTCCTCTTCGGACCATGCACCCTGAAGCCCTGTCGAGCCTTGAGGGCTTAGAAGTTTTCGTTTTGGCTTGCCAAGCTTTAGGCATTCCCGAGGCACATGACTCTCATTTGGAGCTAAATATGTTTCCCCAACATCAGATAATTAGAAGAAATTGCTTGGCTCTGACTTCTCTGGTTCAAACATTAACCTATTGTTTAATGCAGGTTTTTAAGCAATTAAAAAAAAAAAAGTTTATCAAAACTTTGACATACTGATGCTAATTAAGAATGCAGAAGAACAGAGGACAAAAAGCAAAGCTTTCAAAACATATCCGCCCCTGATATTGACAGAGTTGGAGAGCCACTAACTGAGTTGAGATTAATCACCAGGGTTCACTTAGTAGACTTCCATTGTGTATCAGTCTTCCTGATGTTATGTTAACATTTATGTCAAGAAATTCTGACAGTTTGATCTGATCCGTTGTAATATCCCTCTGCCTATTTACCTTTTCTCCCTGTGTTTTCATTTCTCTATCACTTGCATATTTCCATGGTATAGACATTTTAAAACAAAATTGTGGTTGAACAGCTTATTGACTGCTGATCTCCTTTTCTCAAATGCAGCAGTCAAGGGCCACAGCCTGGCAGGTCTTTTACCACACGCTAATGGGAGCAGCTGGGTTAGTACCCTCAGGCAGAACTAAACCGTGTGCAGGGCCACTCCTCACATCTCCCCGGGGGTAATTAAGTGGTGTAGTGCTCCAGCCTGCTAAGCAAATGTCAGCCCTATGCCTGGGCTGATTTTTTTTTTTTTTTCTACTGGAGGAGAGAAAAGCACAATAGGTCTTAACTACATAATGTAAATACAGGACAATTCAGAGAGGCATGTTTTCTAGAATCTCTGCGTTCAGCTTTTCCAAACAGTCCTAAATCAAAATATTAAATAGCAGCATTACTATAACAATTCCAAGGAAATAAACATTAGGACATGGAATGTTTCGTTATTATTCTCCTTTGGCACAATCTGAATTTAAATGATTGGCCCATCTTCCTGGTTGAAGGAAATCATTCTTTCAACCTTCTGAGAAAACATATTCTAAGGAATTTAATCATTTTTACTTTATAATTTTTAAACAATCTAAAAGTAATGGGGAAAAATAAACTAATAAAAAAAAAAAAGAAAATTGGTGATTCAATAATAAAGACCTCGAAGGGAACAAAGTGTAAAATCTACCAGCTATGTAGTTTTGACCCTGTTCCATCCATATTTGACAGGTATAGCAGTATGTTTTTTCCTTTTTTCTTCAGATGTAAATCCATTTCATTGTACCTGTTTGACTTGTAGCCAGAGACTGGGAAGTTTTACAACGTGATTCAAAAGTAAAGCCCAGCCAGACAGGAGTAGCTTTTGTCTGATGGTCATTTATTGCAGGCTTGTCTTAGCTCTCCATCTGGGGTGCCACGTAGTAGTGCATACTTGGTCCTTGGCGCTGCATGCAGATGCTTCTTAATAATGTTTTGAGATTCTTTTTGTTGTTGAGATGGTCATGGTGGTGGTGATCATTCTTTTTATTTATAATGGGGACTTTACGACAAAACAGGTATTACAGAGAGAGCTGTTTACAGTTTAAAGCAGTTAATTTTCCCTCTCTTGTCTTTGGAGACTCTGTCTTTCACATTTTCTCTCCACCATATCTCCTTCTCTGTCTCTCTCTTCAGACTTTGAGCCAATATGACTATCTAGAAATAGTAAAAATATATGAATATATCTATAGTTTGTTTCTGAAATAAACTCTGAAATTAAGTTTATGGCCAAGTGCTGCCTCCGAGTTGTTCTGAAGACCCCCAGTAACTTAGCCCAGGGGTTCCTGTGACCACTTGTGCTGCGACTTACTCCTCTGGCCCCCTTCTCAGCTTCTAGGTCCACAATTGCTAGAAGGCCCAATCTACAAAATGTTTCTATAAATGTCTGTATTGTGTTTGGGAAACATTAATTATGATTTTACAAATGAATAATTTTAGAAGTGCCTAATGAAACCATTTTTTAATGACTTTGTGTAAATGGATTGCCAGTTAAACTTTTTGTGTTATCTGTCTGAAGATATAACAGGCTAAAAAGTTAAAATACGTAGTAGCAGGTTTTTAGGTTTTTTTTCTCTTCATTATAAAATTACAATAGACTGAAAATTTGGAAAACACAAATATAAAAATATATGTATATATGTGTGTGTGTGTGTGTGTGTGTGTACATATTCAGAAGAAAATAATAATAGAAACGTTCATACTTTTCCAACCAAGAAAATTATATTTTACATTGTGGTGCATTTGCTTGCAGTCTTTTTTTAAATGTGATATTTGTATACACACTTTGCGTTTTACTCTACAAAGCAGTATATAGATTACCTTTCTTCTAATTCAATCTTATAGTCTGAATACTTCTGAGTTGTTAAATGTTCTTCAAAAATATTTTAATGTCTGAACAATACTCCATTGTGTAAATGTGCCACAATGTACTGAAAAATTGTTTAATTTTGTACGGAGAGGGTTAAAATGAAGAACCTAGAGCCTAAGTCCTTATACACATCTCTGATAATTTTTTTAGGAAAAAAATTGGAATTATTTTATCAAATGAAAATGTAATATGATTTTAAAGCTACTGTTTTTATAAAATAAATATTTAACATATGCATTTTTTATATAGAACTTTTATTTTGGGGTATGTATACCACCCAGTATGGCATCTAGAGATAAAGCCATCTAGTTTTTCAGAGCACTCTTTATAATAAGTGACTTTTGGATCTATTATTGGTATAAAATTGTTCTTTTTAATCTTAAAGAAAGAAAATTTTTTTCTTAGTAAAAATAAATATTGTAAGTTTTACCTTGAGAGCTGGAAAAGGGAACCTCTAGTATACTGCCAAAGAACTAGAGACTTTAGGTGAACAAAGTGGAAAAGATTGAGAGATAACAGTTATGACCGTCTCTTACAAATGTGGCTCACAAAGCATAGAAAAGTCTAAATTATTGACTTCTTGCTATAGAACAGCACTAACAATAGCTAATACTTACTGACTTCTTCCTAGTGTCAGGCACAGTTTGAAGTGCTTTATATGCATTAAATCATTTAATCTTCATGACAATCCTATGAGGTAGATTGAATTATTAATCTCATTTTACAGATAAGGAAACTAACTCAAATATACTCAATAATATGTGGAGGAGGTGGTATTTAATCCCAGAAAGTCCTGGCTCCAGCACCTGCACTCTTCACCACCGTGCAACACTGCCCCCCAGTGTAAGTGCATATACATTGCAAGGGTGCCTTCCCCGAGGGGCTGCTCATTAAGAAAAAGACTAAAAGGTGGAATGAGGGCTGATAACCAAACACACATGCACACGCACGCATGAGTATGTGTATATATATTTAATATAAATATATATCTATATATATTTGACTTCATATGAATAGCATAAATATATCAGAAAATATTTTATATTTATAAGTATCATACTTTAAAATGTTTAAAGTGCTTTTATATTTTCCTATCTGTGAAAAAGACATAGCAAAGATTATTGAACCCATTTTACAGGTTAAAAAAAAATAATGAAGCTCAGAAAGATCAAATATCTTTCCCAATGCCCTGCAGCTGAAAGAAGCAGAGTGGGAGTTAGAAACCAGATCTTCTGGCTGTTCGTCCAGCGCTCCATCTGCTGACCTTATTCACCACCAATAGGTACCACTCCTCAAGTATCCAAAGGCAGGAGCAGAAACTAATAAGTACTACAGACAAGGAAAAGGGATCTTTATGTGTGTTTAGATTTAGAAAACAAAAGGAAATGACAGAACTGCTCTCTGAGGATGAGAGTGTCGAGTTAACAGATAACAGAGAAGGAAGAACTACTCAATCCATTTTGCTTCTGTTATCCTCGGTAAGAAGGATTAACTTCAAACAGAAAACTCAGGGAAAATAGAAGCAGGTAATGTAAATACTAGAGGCAGAAATTCTTCCAGGAAACATGAAAACTTACAACTTACAGCCTAAGATAAATATAAGCCCAGGGGGGGGGGGGGATTGTTAATAATCCCAATATAATATAAATTATTTCTAATGACACCAGATAAATAGGTGCTGTTATCATGCTTTGCTTGGAAATGAAGATACCCCTTACTGACCAGACAACATGAAGCCACTGCATTTACTGCATTTACCCTGAGCTATTCACTGGTCCCTTTACCCTACCATATGGCCAGGGACAGATATTTGTGAGGTGGCTACTTGGGGCCAGAGTTCAGTAGGCACAGTGCTACGTACATAGTAAGTACTTGATAAGTATTTACTGAATTAAGTAGAATTAAACTGAACGCTTTGATGAGGTTGTCCATGCACAAAAGTTTTCTTCCTCTAAAATACAAGCTTCCTATATAGCCTTAAAAAAAAGACCAAAGTAACTCAAAATTTGTCATAAACCAAAGAAAGAGGTAAATTAAACTAGGACACATCCGGAAGCTTTTTGCTATCGTAAAGTCTGGCTCTTCTCTTAATGTCCCTATCTTGGCAAACTAGAATAATAACTGTGTACAATTACATTTTAATTTATGCTTCAAATGAAAAAGTACTTTTTAAAAAGTAGCATTTAAATGTCAGAGAAAAGGCATATTAAACTATTATTTCTTTCTCAGTGATCATAAAAACATGCATTCTGAAGTCAGGACAGCTAGATGCTAAAAAGCCCTATGCATAGGGTCATAAATAAGATGGATGAATAATTGAAATTTTGCATTATGTGGCACCAATAGATTAATTTTTACAAGGGAACTTATTTCCAGTAATGATCTGAGGAAGTGATCTCTCATTAGTAGCTGTCAGCGAATAGAGGTGGCCAGCCTTTACTCCATAAAATGAAGCAGCAGAACTGGGTACTCACTGATTCTCTTAAGAATATTTTACAGGTAACGCATATTCACTCTAATAAACCAAGATGACCCTAAGACAGAGCTTGCTGACAGAACATGCACAGCCCTTTTTCCACCTTGCTACCAACCATACAGTTTGTGAATTTAGACAACTGCTAATGAGTTTTAAGGGGACACTCAATGCACAACATGGAAAATAATGCACCTTCTATTTCAAATTCTGTAAAAATATAATCCTCAAAGCAGACATAACCATGAAATAAAACCAATCTTTCACAGACGTTGATTCAACAACAAAGATACTGCCTTTTCTAATGTAATATTCCTTGGAGTAATAAATTAGTTGTGTGTGTGCACACATGTGTATATGTGTGTTATGTGTTTCTAAAAACATGAACTATTCTAAGAAGTAATCATTAATATTCTCCCCATTAGGCATCAAGATACTGACACCCATCCCAGTTCTGCGTTTCACAAATTAGAAGGTACTTTCTGCTACTCTTTTTTTTTTATGTCAGCCCTAATTGTTCAGGTCTTACTCTGATACCACTCCCAATGATTTTCAGAGTGCATCATGCCTTTTTATCCATAATGAAGGACTATTAGCTTCAATTTTTATTATGTTCAAAATAACCATCAATTTCTCCTTCAATTACATGTTTAAATGTCATGTGGTTATTTTCTGCCCTGTGGATTAGATAATAATCAGAATCAGAGTGCCTTTAACTTTGACCATAAAATAAAAGAGGTTTGAATTATAGAGAAAAGAGGAGGAAAAATAAATAGAGATACACAATGATCATCTAAGGAGAGAAAGAAAGGGTGGCTGTAGAAGAGACTTCCAAAGACAAAAGTGCCAGAGAAAATCTCTGTCTTCCTCAATTTTCAACTTCACCTTGGCACAAAGAACACCATCCACGTGCCATGGGACTTATGCAGAAGTATCCAAGAGTCTATTTCTGCTGATTTTATTGGCCCCATGCTCTTTCTACTCTAAGTTCAACCTCTTCTAGAAAGGAGCATGTTAAAGGTCCCAGGAGTTTGCACATTCGGTGTAAAATGTAGCAAATGATTTATAGAGCACCCACTATTTCCAGACACTGTCAAAGGCTCTGGGACTACAACAAACAAGGCAGCTGGGATTCTTACTTTATGGGGCTTTCAGTATAATGGGGAAGAAAGATGTTAAACAAATAATTACAAATGTTAAGTGCTGTAGAGGAGAAGCCCAGGCTGCTGTGAAAATATAGAATGGAAGACCTAACCAGGTGTGTGTAAATGTATATGCACAGAATGGGGAAAGGGGAATGTACAAAAAGCTTCCCTACGGCACTGTCACTTAAGCAGAAACCTGAAGGATAAAGCAGAGTTGACAGTCCTGTGGCACTGGTGTTCCTTTCTCAACTGCAGGAGGTGCCATCAGCTTAGACTGTGATGTCAATGCATAGATCACCCCTGCATCTGCAAAGAATGTTTTGCACACAACTGTCTACTCATGTCTCTAAGGATGGCTAGGAGTTAGCTAGCTGATTAGCAGAATTAGATAGGGACAAAAATATTACCCAAAGAAAAGCTTTATGTCTTCGAAACAAGAGAAAAAGGTATTGTAAAAGAAGTAGGGTGGGTGGGAAAGAAAATGGAGACCTCATGGCTGGGTTTTATACACATTGTTAGGAATTTATCATTTTATCCAATGAGAAATGGAAAACCATTTGTATAAAATGCATTGAAAGTGTTACTCAGAATTAGGATCTAATTGGGGAAGAGCAAAATTGGAACTGGCTTCTGGGATTTAGACCTTTATTGTAGTTTTGATGAGAATTTTCTGTTGCCAGGATCAGGATGGTAGCAAATTCCAGCCATATTTAGGAAGTAAGATGTACAGTACTTGGGTATGGGAGGTAACAAACGGGGAGGAATCAAGAATGATATTGAGATACCTGGCTTGATGGTAAATCATTGTACCATGTCCTGAAATAAGGCATAACGGTGGTCAATTTTTAACATGTTGAGTTTTGGGGACATACAAGTGGCCAGCAACATTCCAGATGATGGAACCTCTAACACCTGGATCCTTGAATGACTATATGGAACAGAACACCTGTCTGTCAACCTGCAACAACCTTGGTTTGAGTAAGAAAAAATATTTTAGATGTTGAGCAGCTATAAGTTGGAGACTGTTGGTTGCTATAGCAAACCTAGCCTATTATGACTAATGCAACCTCATATCTTCCTCACATACCTTGGGTAAACTTGACCCTTCTTGGACTGGCATGGCAGGAGACTGATCAGACATCAGGATATCAATTTGCAACTCAGGCTAATTCACAGAAGCCATCAAGAAAGTAAGCTTTTCTGTCTCCTAATCCAAGGTTCCTTCCAGGAAGTGAGGCTGGCAAGCAAAACAGTAGGTTAAAAAACACCTAGTCTGTTTGCACTAGTTATGAGCAGATCTGTGGAAGATAAAACAGGATTTCAAACCCCAGAAAATTCTGGAGATTATTCCATCCCTTATTATAGTTTACTTCATTCGCATATGGCTCTTCTCACTATGCCATTATTAAGAAGGAGGGAAGGGAGTGTGAAGCCTCTAATGGAGGGAGTGTTGCCTGCACAACTGAGCCTTATCAGGGCCTCCTGCCCCACATTGTCAAATTCCAAATTCTTAGTTCATCTTAGTTCTGTGGTTGCAAAATGTAAACAATTTATTGTCTATTTATCTTGTCTATGTCTTTCTTCACTGGCCAAAACACATTCTCTTAAACTCTCTAAGTTAATACGTTATATTTCTATTAATGTAACACAGACATACGCATAATACACAGAAAAGTTCCCAAGTATACTTAACTACATAATTACCATTTTAAAAATCTTTTGTGGACCCCTGTTATAGATCATCTTGTTTGTTTAATACTTACCTTTTTCTCATTAAAAAGTAAACTCCATGAAGGCAAAAAAAAAAAAAGAAAAGAAATATTAAGTAGGAAAACATACGTGGTTCTGGAGGAAAAAGAGAGATCATGGTTTGAGATATGTTTTGGAACAAAATACCCTATTTCAGTATATTTATATCTTCTAATTGTATCGGGACTTTCTGAGTGTGTCCTGTATTAGCAAAAATAAAGGGATTAGAAATAAATACTGTTAAAATACTTAAAAGCTTTATGAAGGCACCAAAGGGTAAAGGAAACTTCTATTTTATATTCCAGTAGCTTTCTTTGTTCACAAGAAAGAGAATGACTATATAGTCTACCAAGTGCTACAGTTTTTTAACCTACCTCTTATGCTCTAATTTATTTCATGAATAGCATAAAATTTGTTTTTGGCATCTTATTATACATTCTGAGAACACTCTGTACATAAATCTCTGCATCTTTGATAATTTCCTTAAAATTACTCTTGGATGTTATTAGGATTATTAGATACTTTGATATATTTCTAGAATTTTCCCTATACCCCCTTTAGTAATTTAAGCAATGAACAGCATTTCATAAACATGAAGAAATAGCTTTTCAACCCAAAGTTGTAGGGAAGAGGACTTGTGACTAATGTCTTTAGACTAGAAGTACCCTCTCCTTATAAAGTTTCTTTGTTCCTGGAGAATTCAGACTCATCAGGGTAAGGACCCTGAGAGGAAGAAGCAAGGACTGGCTACTCAAAGCCTGCTCTTGTTTCTAAAGCCAGTGAATAAATGTGGCCCTTATGGTTCAGCCCAGCACATTGGGTCAAAAACGAGGAATAGATCAGGCCAGGAGCTCTACTCAGGATTAAAGAATGTGCATGCCACTGGCTTATTTTGTAACAGTTACCCTCACTGCCATGACCTCCAACTATATTGTGAATACAGGATTCAGATTTTGAAAAAATAAATATCACAACCTGTAATATGTAAAATTCCATGCACTTGTGCACAAATGCTTTCTTATGGGTTCAATTGGTGATCAGTCACCCTCTGGGGAAGAAGAGGTGGACAGAAAGTCAAAATTCACCTTGGTGTTCTCAACACCAACATTTGTTCCCATACCTTCCCTTGGTCCCCTAATGCTTGATTGATTTTCTAGTTAAGACGCCCCCTAGAGTAGAGGAGGAAGCCCCCAGAACCCATTAACAGGCATATAAAATTACTTTGGGGTCTCCCCTCTCCTCATACCCTTTCTCTCTTCTCCAACTAGCCCCTCAACACTTGGCACAAAACAGCCTAACTACTGCCAAATCCACAGAGTACTTCTGAAATATTGTCAAAACAACTTGTTTGCATGTTTATATCTCTGCCTTTAAGCTTTAAAAAAAAAGTCTTCCATTAATTTTTCTGGAATAGACAGACCTTCCCCAAGATCCATTCTTTCTCATTTTTCACCTCCATCCCAAACTATTTCTTGTTGGATCCACTGGAATAAACTCCCACCTTGAGTTCACCACGGTTGTTATCACTTACAGAGATAAAAAAAAAAAAACCTGTGTTAGAATTGGAAACCTAATCCAGACCCCTAGAACACAATTAATCCAATTGGATCACAGTGGATCTAGTGAATACTGAGTTATTCTGAGATTCGCACTGTAGAGAACTAAATGGTTCTTTTAACTTAGAAACAAAATTATAGACATGCAACAGATTTATAAAAAGGATTACCTTCAGGATGTTTGGAGTTATAAGGAATATCTTTTCTGAACTGGTGTAGAACTTAAACAAGGAGACTTGAACTTGCCTGAAGTGGTCAAATATATTTACCAGTCAATTGCTAAGTCCAATGATGAAGATAAATAAGCTAAGACCATCTTTAGATCCCTTAGTGGTCATGTGAGCTTTATAGCAGATGGTAGCTTTCCTTAAGGTCTCCCCACCCCCCACCCCCAATATCATTGTCTTCCTGCCTTGATACCTTTAACATGGCTATTCTGAAACATGCTTTCTTCCCCTTTGCTTGAGTAACGTCTACTCTGTCTTCTGGCTTGAGCCTAAGTGTTGATTTCTCAGGAAAGCCTCCCTGAATGACCAGAGTAGGAAAGATTCCTGGAGCTATATTTTCAGAGTCCCCAGCACTGCTCCTTCACCACATGTAATAACGTCTACTCTGTCTTCTGGCTTGAGCCTAAGTGTTGATTTCTCAGGAAAGCCTCCCTGACTGACCAGAGTAGGAAAGATTCCTGGAGCTATATTTTCAGAGTCCCCAGCACTGCTCCTTCACCACATGTACTATACATGTTATTTAGATCAGAAACCCTGTTGGAGTGGGTAAACAAGTCCCCCGTCACTGTTTTCCCACATTGCTCTGTTGACTCTCCCTCTGCAGTCTATAAATGATATCTTAGGCAGGTCCCATAACTTTTCAGGTACTAAAAGTCAGGCCAGTCTTCCCTGAAACTTCCAATCTTATATCTGGTTCAAAGTTTCCCTTCTCTCTCCTATAGGCTCTAGCTCTTCCAGAGGGTGAGGCCAGAGAGGAGGGTAAGCCTTTCTTTACTCAGCATCCACAGCTTTAGCAATGATCCTTCCTGGAAATTTCTGCCTCTCTGGCCTACCCTAAGTGGCTGCCCATGTCTTTTGTGTGGCATGATGCCAAATGCCAGTTTTCCCATGCAACATATGTGTGGATGTCTTAAGTGGCCAGGGAAACTGTCCTAGTTGCACAGTCCCAAGATGTCCCAACTCTGGTGTCACCTCTTCTTTTCTCAGCTCAGCAGTCAGTAGTAGACAGTATTTTACCTACAGCCTCTCACTGCTGAGGCTTCCTGACCCACCAACTGACCTTCTTGGGAGCGGGGTTGATGGTGTTCAGTATCAACTAAGCTTTACTGTGTCCATGTCACCCATCAGGAACTCATGTAGCCTTGTCAAACCACCAAATATTGGTCATGCAGCCTGCTGCACTCCTACCACCGCTTCAATTCTCTTGCCCCGTGTTCAAATAGGCCTAAAGGCCAGTCAGCTTCATGACTAAGCTACTATCCCCTTCCTAGATTCTTGCAATCACCTTCTAACTGATCTCCCACTGCCATCTTTGGCTCCTACTTTCTATCTTTACATAACAAGCAACGTAATCCTGTGATTATGGAAGATAGATCACAACACCTCTTTCCCCATAACCTTAAATGGCTATTTCACATCTTACCCCAAATAAAAAATAGACTCTTCACAAAGGCTTCCAAGGCCAAATGATTCAGCCTCACCAGTTCTACAACCTAATCTGCCCCTGCTTGGCTTTAGCCACACTGACCTTCTCAGTGCTTCTCAAACATACCAAGCATGCCCCTGTCTGGGGGTCACACACTTCCTGTTTCTTCCATCTGCCAAGATCTCCTAGCACCTGTAAGGCTCAGTCTCTAATACCTTAGACACTGCTCAAAGGCCATCTTATCAGAGAAGTCTTCCCCAACCACCCATGTCAAAAGTCAATGTCCCCATTCCTTCACCATGCTTTGCTTTGCTTTATAACAATTATCACCATTTGACATATTACTTAAGTGTTTCATGTACGTAAACATAAATAAACATGTAAAAAGTAAACTTCAAACATGAGGTCAGGGACTTTGCTTTACTCATCTCAGTATTTTCAGTTCTTAGAACAATACCTGGCAGAGACATCTTAAGTCTTCAATAAATATTTAGTTTGAATAAATGAATGAATAATTTAACCAATTAATAATTAATCAACAAATCTGTTGTCCAAATAGACATCTGAATAGACATCTGATAATAGACATAATAGATAAAAATAGATAAAGACATCATAGATGTCTATTATTTCTTTCTCCCCTTCATGCACGCATCACACCGACATCCACCTGACTTTGGAGAGAAGAACTACCCTCCTCGTTTTCTCATCAGGGAGGGGAGGTAAAGCCTCTCACTTGAGCATGCATTCCCCATGGAAAAAGGATCTCCAACCATCAGCTTCCCTCCCAATTCTCTCCTTATATATAATGATGTGAGATGGTGAGGCAGGTTTGGCAGCCTCTTATTAATCCCTGGGGGAGGAAGAATTCTGACTCTAATTGTTGGCTGCTCCTGAAGGCTATTTTCTAAATAAGAGGTATTTGCTCCCACAGTTCTCAACTTCGGATTTTAGCCGTATTTCCAGAATTTGAAAGTAAGTAAACTCAACAGACTCATAACTTATCTTATTACAGACTTATAACTACTTACAGTATGCCCTCTCCCCCCAAGTAGATTATATGAAATTTGAGCCAAAAGTCATATCTGACTTGTTTGCTACTGAATCCCATATACCTAGTACAGTCGCTGGTATATAATTGGTGCTCAATAAACTCAGTCTTCCGAGGCTGTCTGTTTAATGTCAGTATCTTTCAACTTCTGCCACTTAGATGCCCATTTCTCCCCATTTTAAAGTCATGATGCCCTTCAGATGTCCTCTTCACTTCTTGATCCTACATGAGGAATAATCACAATGTTTGGCCATTATGCAGGTCAGAAATGATTCATATATCCTCAACAAGATTCTTCCTCCTTCTTCACCTTACGTGACAAATTCAGCCCAAGCTCTCTGAAGAAACATCATTGCAGTGCCTCCAAGAGAGGGGCATTCCAGAGTTTTATCACTATAGATTTATATTTTCAAAAAATGCAGATGTTAGAGTCAAAGATATCGTCACATCAAATTAAAATAGGCATTTCATCCTATGGCTCCTTCAAATGCTGTTTGGGAGATAGACAGTCTGATAAGAAACTGTTAAATTAGAACTAAACCCTCATCTTTCCAATGAGGAAGCGATCAATTTTTTTATTTCTGCCATGTCATTAGTTCTTTAGACACTTGGGTCATTGAATAATTTGACTCTTCTAGGACACTCTATAGCATTAGGAGTTAATACATCTTTGAAATAGCTTTCATTATTCTGTTCTACTGGTCTGTTCTAGTGCACAGAATTATTCAACAAAGGACATCTTTATGGGGTAGGCACATGGATTCTTTTTCCATTGGATTTTTAAAAAGGCAGTGTTTCATGAAAGTACAGAATTAATTTGCAATAAGAAATATGGAATGAGGAAATAGGAAGAGACCCTGGTGAACTCTGCTGTGTGTTACAGATTGCCTCATAAAACCTTAATCAGAGCTTCATCAACTTACTAACTTCAGATAAGTCAACCAGTACTGATAAAGTAAGACTTCCCTTTAACATGTAAGGAGAATTGTTTTTAAAGGTAATAAAACCATGTGTATTTATATTTGTCTTTCCTAAGTGAGTTCAAAGTCCTTTATAGCCCTACTCTCCTCCAAAAGAGGCAGAGAAAGATGACCTTTTCAAAATACTAAGACAGAGTAAGTCTGGGCTTTGATTAAGAAAGGGAGTCTATGCTAGAGTTAGAAATCACTTTCAAGTTTCCTGACTCTTGGTTCAATGGTCAAGTCAGAATTTTATATTGCCATTAGGACTACAGCTTACCCTGGGAATTTGGCCAAGAATGTTCTGAGAAGAGCTTCTATATGAGACATTCTGCCACCACATATGTATTGTAATTTACAAATGTCAAATAGGCATTGTAAGGAGGAGAGGAAGTCATTGACCATCTGGGTCCTTGTCAAAACATAGACAAGTCAGTAGACCTCACTAACTCAGACTTATAGGATAAAGGGCCAGTCTGAATTAATGAAAAAGACTGAACTAAAATATCTTATAAGGAAATTGTGTTATTACTTCAAAGCACACTAGAGAAAAGGGGATAGGAAACAGCTAACAGTTACTATGCATATTTTATACTCCAAGCACTATGTTAGCAGCTTTGCCTAAAATATTTAGTAATATATAACCTCCATGTGATGTAGATGTTACTATCTTCATTTTAAAGTTTAGGAAACAAAGGATCAAAGAAACCAAATAGTTTTCCCAAGCTCATACAGCTAATAAGAGATGGTAGCTAAGAAACTGTTGTTTACCTCCACATACCACGGCCTTCCTAGTTTTGGTATCATAAAAACTTAACTAAAGCTGCCAAAACAAAATCCTGTCTTTGTATTAATTTACCAACAGCAGCACATTCATAACTAATTTTTTATACATAAATACCTAATGAAAAACTGCCTGAGATATGTTTTCTTTTAGAATTGTGAAATATACTCTTTGTATATTTAAACACTTGGGCAGGCTTTGCCCTGGAGAATACTTATTGGTATACTTGTGAATTTTTTGTTTCAACCTGGGCTGTGTCATAAGTAGAAGAATCAGAATTATGGGGCATGATATTTTTAATTTTATGAGTGCTGAGCCTTCTAAGAAATGGGGAAGGATACAAAAGAGAAATAGTACCAATATCATTAAAAATAATACATGAAATGTTAAGAATGCACTTGAAATCAGTTATCTACCATATTTATTTGTTTTAATAAATGGATTAAATTAGTGTGTTCTCACAGCATTATTGGTACTCAATCTGTAGCAAAGATGGTCAGAATAAGCTTAAATCCTTTATTCTTTCACTTGCATATTCACTTATTTAATCAAACATCTATCTAGTCAAAAATATATCTATTAAGTGCCTAGTAGGCACTAGTAGGCACTTGGAATACCAAGATGAGCAAAATAAATAGTAAAATGGGATGAGATCAATGGGATGGGATGGGGGGGAGTCTTCAGTGGTAAATGGAGTGGAGATACACTCACAAGTGTAGTTTGCAAAGCAGAGTGGGGGGGGGACCTCAGACAAGGCACACATGTCCAAAACACCTATCAGATTTAGGTTCCTAACAGCCCCCGGGAAGAAGAATCATCTAAGCTGAGATCAGCAAACTGAATATGCATGTGTAATGTATGTTGAAACCTAAGCACAGTTTAGTACAGAATGAAGTCAATCATTGAATGGTGGCTATTTGAGTGCTCAGCGCTCACTGAAGCAGAAGCCTATGAATATTCCCCAGTTGTCTCCTTCAATCCAAATATTCATCCTTTCCCCGCTTTCAGAGGAGAGAATTTAGAGTAATGTCACTAGCTTGCATTTTCAATGGAATAAATATATTGTTTTACTGAATGGAAAATATTTATCTAACAAAGAAGAGAATCTTACATTCTTGCTTTGTGTCCTCATGTCAAACATGAAATTTTCCCTTTCAAGATTAATTTTAAGAATGCATAACTTATCTTCTGCCATCCATCAATTTGCTTTAAGCAATATTGGTAATTTTTAGAATTTTAATCATACCAAGTAAATCTAATTTTAAATATTGTATGTAATAATTTTAATAATTTAGATAGAATTGAAGAGATTTGAGGATAATTAAAACTTTATTTGAATTATGTAGGCAAGTTCAATTCCATCAACACTTTCCCTACTTTTTTGGTTTCCCCAGTTGGTTGGTTCTTCCAAAGCTGAAGAAAAACTTTAAGAAAAATAATTTGACAATATATTGCTGAGGATTCAGTGGCGAGCAGGTCAACATAGAGCACAGTCCTGCCAGGATTACTTGCTGGGTGTGAAAAATACAAATGGAAGGACATGTTGGATTTAGCCTATTTATGGGGCATAAAAAAGGATTTATATCCCATATATATGATCAAACATAAAGCATTTTAGTTATTACTCACTGTTTCCCCAATAATAGAAGTTTTAAAAAGCCAGTTGGTTTTGTATAATCTTGCTAATTAAATAGCTAAACCAAGTAGATTAAACCTGTTATTCATTTGAGGTACAAATAAGTAAATGATATGTCCCAGACTTAGAAGTAGAAAAATAATTGATATGTTTGGTTAATGTACATGGTCATTAGATGTACAAAAAGAGAAATTTACTCTTCTCTGACGTCACTAATTTTTCTCTCCACAATCCTAGATTTTTATATCAAAAGTGGAAATAGTTTAGTCACTATATAGTATATGATAAACAATCCTTATTCCTATAGCCAACTTATAAAAAATATTAACTTTTTTCATCAGTTTATATAATATTTAATTAAAATTATGTAAGTCTTTACCAAATTTTCAATAGAAATAACTTTCTTTTAGTCTTCATATGTTACCAGTTTATGCAGTATTTAAATTATGTAATTGTAAGAGTGAACACAACTGGCAAAAACAAGATTGGGAAAAACACAACTGTTTAAATTATGGTTCAGGGTAGACTTACACAACTGGCAAAAACAAGATTGGGAAAAACACAACTGTTTAAATTATGGTTCAGGGTAGATTTTTGGCAAAAACAAGATTGGGAAAAACACAACTGTTTAAATTATGGTTCAGGGTAGACTTTTTTTTTTTTTTATTTGCAAATATAGCTGTTTGGGCATATTATTAATTATTCATCAAAATTCTTGCATGAAATACGAAGCACCCAAATCTTGGTTTCTAATATCATTTTCCAGTAAAAGGAACCAGAGCTTCTTGGAAAAAGGGCTGATTCTAGGACTCGGGTAGGAAATATACAAAATGAGTCTGGAGTAGCTTAAAGTGCCAGAAAGTAAGGAAATGATAAAAACCAACAAATACTATGACGGGCATATGTTGAGGGCTTATAGGAGCCAACTGAAAGGGTCCCCAATAGCCAAAGCTGGAACAATTAAGGCAACTATTTTACTACGTAAAGTAGTATTAGCTCATAGCCCAAAGTATAAAAATAAATATCCACGAGTCCATACTGGTATAAGTAAATGATTAAACAAACAAATAAATGAGGGAGAGGAGACAAACCTCTGATGGAGAAAAATTTCAACCAAATAATTTATGTAGATATTTCACCCTTAGGGAAGCAGAGCATAAGGTCCTGCTCCTTCCACGTGGGATGTAACATAGTGACTTTCTTCCAAGGAGTACAGAACAGAGAGGGAGACAAAAATGGAGAAAGCTGCCACACAGGCAATCAAGGTTGACATCAACAAGGATAAGTCATGTTGATAGTATGTACCTCTGATGTATAATAAGAATGGCAATTTACCTCTGTGGTCTTCCCCCTCAAAACACATTATCCCAGTCTAGTCATGAAAAAACACATTAGAAAAATCCCCAACTGAGGCACATTCTGCAAAATACCTGACCAGTGCTCCTCAAACCTTTCAAGGTCATCAAAAATAAAGACTGAGAGACTGTCGCCAAGGAAAGCCTAGGGAGACACAATAGCTAAATGTAATGTGGTGCCCTAGATGGGACCCTGGAACAGAAAACGGACATTAGGGAAAACTGAGGAAATCTGAATAAAGTATGGACTTAAATTAAGAGAAATCTGTCAGTATTGGTTCATTAATTGTAACAAAATTACCTTACTAATGTGGAAAACTGGATGTGGGGGTAATGCGGGAACTCTTTGCAGTAATTCTATAAATCTAAAAGAGTTTTTAAAAAGCTTATTTAAAAATTCCTGTTTGATAATTCTCATTAGAGAGAAATCCATTCAAATGTATAAGGTTAATGTTCAAAATCTAGAACAAATGAGCAGCTACTCAACATTCATTAAACACCCATAGAATAAGCAACCTGTTCTTGAGTTCTTGTTTGCTACTGATTGATTTAGTCCATAATCAGTCATTGAACTCTCTGTCTTTATGTATGGTTTGGCAATTCCAACCCCTCTGTTAAGAACATTTAACAATAATAATCAATCCCACTGCATCCTTCAGCAAAGAAACCACTACAGCCCATAAGAGAAAGAACAAATTATCAGTTGTCAATGATGACCCACCCACAACTGCCCTATTTCTCTTATCCTTAACTACCCTCTTTCCAGGAACCCCAGTGCTTTGGTTGATAATTACTGGAATGCACCATCAGAACACAGTTACTCCAAAACACTCAGAACCTCCATATCTTTTACCATAAAACATAGTTCCTTTAAGGATTACTTTTACTGAAGATTTTACTATAAAAAAGAACTTAGGGCTCCAGTTCTGGGTCACAGTCTAGATCTGTTCATTATTCCCTTTTTGCCCCAATTTCAAATTGACAGTTTGCCTGGACACACAGATTACAAGTTTGATATTTGTCGTCAAAAGGTGGGTCTTCATGGAAAGATTCCACCTTGCACGCATTTATTAAACAATCATTTGCTCAGTATCAACTACGTGGCAGGTATTCTTGCAGGAGCTGAGGGAAGAAGACTTATAAACCCCTTCCTTTTAAAGCTTAACTTTTAATGTGGAAAGACAAATAATAATAATGTAAAGCAACAAGAGATTTCATATTATGATAGATGGTATGAAGGGAATAAAGTAGAAAGTCACTTTTGACTGGAGGCCTACATGATGAGAATGAGACATTCAAAGAACTGAGTGAAGAGCATTCTAGGCACAGGAGAAAACAAGATCAGGAGGTGGAGACTCCCTTGATCTGGAGAGCAGCGAGCCAGGCAGATCATTGTCTGAGGCAGGGATGAAGAAGCAGCATCTAAATTCTGCATTGAGGGTCTCTTTGACTATGGTAGAAAGTTTGGGTTTTATCCTCAAAGTAGTGGGAAGCCATTATATTGATTTATATTTGTGAAAAAACATTGGCAGCTCTGTGAAGAATGAATTGTAGGGGAAGTAAGGAAACCTGTTACAAAGCTATTGCAGCTGCTCTGAAAAGAGATAGTGGTAGCTTAGATTGGGAAAGTAGATGTGAAGATGGAGAGAAGGGAATACATTTTGAACTAACAGGATTGCAGGTGGATCAGATGTGGTACATGATAGAACAAAGCATAACTTCTAGGTTTTAATTTCACCCGGAAAAATTTAGATGAACTAACTTTGCCTAGATTTTGATGACTTAATCCAATAATGGCAGAAGAATTGATTCACTGAAGAGCACATCTCAGGTCTCCAGCCTTTGATCTCCAGTGACATAACAGCAAATTTCAAATATCTGCTCATGTTAGAGTTGGGGCAAGACTATCTGTGTATTATTTTGTATAATCCATGATTCAAAAATACCGAAGGCCTTTCTCAATCACTGAAGTAC
>NW_007727025.1:249509-251214 GCF_000696425.1 Galeopterus variegatus
CACCTGCTGTAGGTCAGGCCTGACCTGAACTGGCTCACTGCCAGATCATGCAAATCCAACACGTAGGCGAGTATCAGTTATAAAACAGGCACTGGCACCCCAGTTCTTCAACTTGATTCCTGGGAGAAATAAAGAAATTATTTCATAAGCTGGTTTTATGCTTTAACATTATGCTGACAAAGCACTAGTGCCAGTGTTAGCCCTATTTTGATGACTGTAACTGCATATATTCTTTCTTAATGAATGTCATATCAACAATAAATGAACAACACAACACTGTAAAATACTATAGTTACATATTCTGCCTAAATTATAAAGAACAACTATGGACTTATTTTCTTGAAATTTAAATTTCAGAATGTCATGAAAGCATATTGGTTCATTCATTCAACCGAATATTTACAGTTTTTAAAAGTGTGGTGAGATAAAAAATGAAGAAGAGTCAGTGAGGTGCTTTAATTTTCTAAAATAGATTGAGCAGATTAGTTCATTATTACCTTTAGTTCTAATTCTGATACACTGAGATACCAAATAATACTTAAGAAATTGGCCGTTAATACTCAGTTATGCTGAGTCTCAACATAATATCAAGGTAAAAATAATATAGAGGTATACGTTCTATAATAATAAATTTGTAACTATAAAAACCACTTGCAAGAGTGTTTCAGAGTTTCTCTTTTAAAAAATAAATAAATTTCTGATTCATAGCAAAATAGTTAACCTAAAATGAAAATTGGGCTTTTACTTAGTATTTTAAAATATGGTCTTTTGGGCCGGCCCGGTGGCGCACTGGATAAGTGCGCCGTTTGGGAAGCATGGCGGCACTCCCGCCCGAGGGTTCGGATCCCACATACAGACCAGTTCCCGNTATTATTTTGTATAATCCATGATTCAAAAATACCGAAGGCCTTTCTCAATCACTGAAGTACACCGAGGGTCCCATCATACCCTATACCTGCCTACCCATCAAATCAGGTCATCCGCAGACTGTGTATACTGCCTAGTCTCCCTTCTTCATCCCAGCCAACTCTCAACTACACTGAAACCCATCTGAACGATGATGAATAGAGACTTCAGAAGATCTACTACCAAATTCAAACAAGGCGACTACGAATTTTGATGTGCCTGAAGACCTAGAACTCCAAATATTTTTTCTAGATTCTGTCTCATAAATGGATGCCCCCCTCTCTCTTCTCTCTTCCTCCACATTTTCTCCAGAAATTCTTTTATTAGTAGGCCCTCATACCCTGACCTTCCAGCTTGAGTCAGGGCATCTTGTGTTACCAGAAGTACAGAGCTTTGTGGATAGGGCTGGAGCTCCTAGAAAATGCAGAGGTTAAGGGGTGGCTACAGGAGGAGGTGGAAAAGGTCAAGAAGACACAGAAATAGGTGATAGAAGAGCAAAAGGACTTTAATACGTGGATTTAGGAATTGTCTGAGCAGCTTTTCATTCAAGGCACTGTCAAAAGGGTTGATTCCTCAGCCCAAAGCTCTTTCTGACTTACTGTCTGAACGATTTCTTTCAGTGCGATCACCAGCTCTCTCAGTTCACCTCAAATTGGGCTTTCCTGACTTTGACAGTGCCGATCCACAACCTGCCTTTTCCCAACTAAACTCTGCTGCCAGCCACCTGCTGTAGGTCAGGCCTGACCTGAACTGGCTCACTGCCAGATCATGCAAATCCAACACGTAGGCGAGTATCAGT
>NW_007727025.1:252338-253653 GCF_000696425.1 Galeopterus variegatus
AATGACAAATCAGGAGGAAATGCAGAACTGTTATGAGACAGTTTCTAAATCCAGTTTTTTTAAAAGTCCTTTGGCCCTTTATTTTCAGAACCTGCTAAATGCTGCATATATCAAATTTTGTTTAAATTAAAGAAACATTTAATTATTTCAACATTATGGCTGACTTACAAAGAAATTCAACATGTACAAATCTATTTTATGCAATATTCTTTGATTATTTTCCACTTATATTTTCTTAATTAAATTTTCTTTTTTATTGTATTGATTTGAAGAAAGAAGTATACATGTGTGTTTCTATATTATTTTTCATGTATCTGTAGCCATTCTTTTTGCATAAAGAAGACCTATTGAGAAGCACCATTCCTGTTAAAAAAAAATACATATATACACAATGCATAAATATGGGGATGGGACAGCTCTCTTCACCTTGTCTTCAGAATGCACATAGGAAGCCTTCACACATGGACNCAGCTAGAAGAAGATGAAATTATAGCTCTCAGACACTTTATAATTCTGAAACAGATATGTGATTGATTGCAAGGTGGCATCGCTGCTGGCAGTTTTTGTCGGCACATTTTGATGATACGGTTTCTTAGGTGAACTTCAAGTACATCAGCGACACACACTACATTTCAGACACATTGAATGATTTTAAAACTAATAATTTATGAGAGCTTTTGGCGCAAGTTATTAGGTCTGAGTCAGGAGATTTATTTTATTTAATCCTAGGTTTCTTGCTGTGTGTTCTGTTTATCTCATCTTATTTTGCTAGTAAACAAATAAGTAAAACTTTAGTGTAAATACATCCTCTCCATAACAATGCATCATCTACCAAACAAGGTTTCCCATTTGAAACTCTTTCATTAGGTGGTGGCTTGATAGCCATATTGTTTCTTGACAAAGGGGACAGATCACATGAGGCATCTCCAGTTGGGATTCCATCAAGGTGCAAATGAAAGAAAAATTAACTTATTTGTCCTTAATTAGGAGATTAAAGGATCATCCAGTCTAGAAGTTATTAAATTCCAGGTATTTTTATTTTAAGTTGAAGATAATAGTAGATTTTAGAAAATGCAGTGCTCTTATGAGATCTTTAGAGGTTTTAAATGACAAATCAGGAGGAAATGCAGAACTGTTATGAGACAGTTTCTAAATCCAGTTTTTTTTAAAGTCCTTTGGCCCTTTATTTTCAGAACCTGCTAAATGCTGCATATATCAAATTTTGTTTAAATTAAAGAAACATTTAATTATTTCAACATTATGGCTGACTTACAAAGAAATTCAACATGTACAAATCTATTTTATGCAATATTCT
>NW_007727025.1:255388-257145 GCF_000696425.1 Galeopterus variegatus
TCCGAACCCGCGGCGGGAGTGCTGCTGCACTCCCAGCGCCACACTCTCCCAAGTGCGCCACAGGCTCGGCCCATGCCTGACTTTTTTCACTTAATATAATGACTTCCAGACTCGTCCATGTTGGTGCAAATGACAGGATTTTATTCTTTTTCTGGCTGAGTAGTATTCCACTGTGTATATAAACCACATTTTCTTTATCCACTCATCTGTTGATGGACACTTAGACTGATTTCATATCTTGGCTATTGTGACTAGTGCTGCAATTAACATGGGCGTGCAATTGATTCTATTCTCTCCCTCTATCCCAGCATGAAAACAATCATGAAATTCTTGGCTTCCTTTTCTTTCCTTATGTGCTTTGGTTAGTCCAAAATGTATTGTTATCTAAGAAACTTGTTCTCACAGTACAATTGCATGACCATCATTAAACCTTAGCATCCTTGCGATTAATTCACCATTAAAGGAACAGCTTTAATTATTTTTAATTTTATTATTCAATACATTAAAAATAACATTTGCTCCAATGATATCTCCACTTTTAAATGTTTGTTTTTCAACTACAGATAAAACTGCCATATGGCCCAGCTATCCCACATTGAGTATATACCCAAAGGAATGAAAATCATCATGTCAAAGGGACACCTGTATTCCTATGTTTATTACAGTTCTACTTACAATAGCCAAGAGTTGGAACCAGCCAAAATGCCCATCATCAGACGAGTGGATAAGGAAAATGTGGTATATCTACACAATGGAATACTACTCTGCTATAAAAAAGAATGAAATACTACCATTAGCAGCAACATGGATGAACTTAAGAGAAAATTGTTAAATGAAATAAGCCAGGCATAGAAAGAGAAATACCACATGTTCTCACTTATATGTGGGAGCTAATACAAATAAATAAATAAATAAACAACCAACAAAAAAAGATACAACAATCACAATAATTCGTTGAACTTTTTAAGAGAACAGAACACAGCTGAGGTTGCCAGGGGTATAAAGGGGAAGAAAGAGCGGGGAAAGGGCCATGAAAATCAATTACATTGTATAATGATAAGAAAAACATTCCAGAAACAAAAAAGTTTGTTTTTATTTTCTTCTTACTGAGGGAATACATAGTTTAAAATCAATGGAAAGGAGATCTCAGAAAAATAACTTCCCATACGTTCCTTGGGAAGCTTTTGGCAGATGCGAATCACCCAAGCAAGAGAGTAAACCAAGAAAGAGGGAGAAAAAGAGATTCAACCCTGAGAGTAAGAAAAGAGCAGTCTCAGAATATTAATAGACACACCAGATGATCATTTTGATATAGGCCTAGAAAGTTAAACATTTCAAAGTAGAGAGGTCACTGCAGTAAATATGATTTTATTGTCAGGATCTGCTTCAGGGAATTTGCTATATTGAGAGTGTGATTGAAAAGGATTTAAAGAGGCATCTATTGCAAGTTAATGATAACATTTTTTCTAAACCTCCTTACCTTAGAATCAAGGTAAAAGCAAAATGTATCCAGAACCCAAAGGAGAACAGATTCATGTCAGCCTGGAAAGGCATCCTGGAAGAGCCGACATCTATGTAATGGGCTGATATTAAAATGGGATTCTTCACAAACTTCCATTTTTCCCAAGAGTGACACCAAGAATCCTAGAACCTCAGCCTAATTCCTCTCCCCAGACACACAGACCTCCTCTGTCTCCTTCCTCACCCCATACCCTACACCCTACCCCAGGAGAGGCTGCTGTACCAGAAGTTCCTAA
>NW_007727025.1:257534-261342 GCF_000696425.1 Galeopterus variegatus
GACATTTTTTCTAAACCTCCTTACCTTAGAATCAAGGTAAAAGCAAAATGTATCCAGAACCCAAAGGAGAACAGATTCGTGTCAGCCTGGAAAGGCATACTGGAAGAGCCGACATCTATGTAATGGGCTGATATTAAAATGGGATTCTTCACAAACTTCCATTTTTCCCAAGAGTGACACCAAGAATCCTAGAACCTCAGCCTAATTCCTCTCCCCAGACACACAGACCTCCTCTGTCTCCTTCCTCACCCCATACCCTACACCCTACCCCAGGAGAGGCTGCTGTACCAGAAGTTCCTAAATGGGTCTGCCCAGGTGGAACTGGTGCTGATGAAAAATCATGTGGACTGCAACACTGAGGACCAGTCCCAGGGGCGGGAGAATTGAAGAGACAAAGGATTGCTGGCACTATTGCTGAGAAGAGGGACTTGCATCCTCTATATTCTCAAACTTAGTGATGTGAATACAGAATGGTGCTGTTTTTAACCATTATTATATAATTCATACTTTTGCCTGCTTGCACTGTGCTTCTTTAAATAAGACACCTCGTGGGACTGAACAGATACATTAGAACAACCATGAAGTTACTCTCTTTACAAAGGTCTATGATGTGCCAAACAGTTCTTCAAGATATGTGTATGTGGAAGTGTTTGTTTTTGTGAGTGTGTGTATTTTTTTTTCTAAATATGAATCACAGGATATGTTTATTTTTTAAATGATTTCACTTTTTTCTGTGCTCAAAATTCTTCAGTAATGACCTGACATTCCAGGAAAACACATGATAGGCTCTAAACAATCCTCATTTCCTCTACCAGATTCTCACAAACCACGCTTTAATTAATCCAGTTCAAAATTTCCCTGTGCTGGGTGGGCAGACTCACATACATACTAGTATAACTTTGAGCAAAATAATCTTGTCCTAGTTTTCTCAGTCTATAAAATAAGGAAGCTGGATTAGACACTCTATAAATATCCTTTCAGCACTGAATTTCTCTGATTCTGGTATACCTAATACCCAAATGTGATTTTTAAAAAACACACACTTTTTTTCTTTTAACAGCTTAAAGATATAATGCGTATAATGTGTCTCGTCAGCATTTCCCATGGTGATAAGAGTGCTCGGGGTTCATTTTGCACTTCTGGTTTTCCAATAAAGTGTTAGGTAACACTTCCAATTGACTAAAAAATGGTGGTAACCTAAACAAAAGAGTTACAGTGTACGGGAGACAGTGTCTTTTAACTGAAATCACAAAATGTCTTATTATCATTGAGTCCATAAAAGGGAATATAGAAATGTTCATGGGAAACTATTTTTTTCCCCAACATAGGATTTGGATTATAACCTTAAGCCTCTGAAGTTAAATAACTTTTTTTATTTAATCTAAATTCTAGTTTATGAAGATTTTCTAATTTGATCATAGTAAATGACTAGTATCACCCACTTGCAGCCAAAAAAATAAAATAGCCCCAACCAAAGATAGCATTGAAATGCAAATCAAATTCTATCATCTCTGGGTCAGAGCAGAAACAAAATATATGCTCAATTACCACTGGATTGAGTAAGCATTTTGTTTCTGCTCTCTCTTGAAAACCTAATACAAACTCCCAAGGAGGTAAAACTGCATCTTGAGAATGAGAACTTGTTTTCGTAGCTATAATTACTAAAGGCCTTACTTGAAATAAATGTTGTACAATTTGCAGTGGATACACATTCAGAAAGTGAAAACTCCGTATGGCACGTCCACATGATAATGTTTAATGTGGGCTACTACTTAGGCCTTCCTGGAAATATGTTTTGATCCTTTTCGATCAAACTAATAATACACTATGAAGCATGGCTC
The DNA here is from genome assembly GCF_000696425.1 of Galeopterus variegatus. Lineage (NCBI taxonomy): Eukaryota > Metazoa > Chordata > Mammalia > Dermoptera > Cynocephalidae > Galeopterus > Galeopterus variegatus. The sequence goes on from NW_007727025.1 coordinate 259,376, forward strand.
TGTGGGATGTAGTTAAAGCTTATTTGAGCTTCGGAAACCACTGGCACTTTCCTGGAGGGAAATATCAGAACATTTTTATTTTTATCTCAATCACTCCAGAAAACTTCATGGAAAATAGTCTCTGTCAGTGATATAGGGCAATTGCTGTCACAAATAGTATTTGAAAAGAGATGGCCTAAATAGTCAATATACTGTGCTGGAAAAAGGTGAATAAAAAGGTTTAGTGGAAAATGTCTAAACTTTCTTTGAACTGAGATTTCTGTTTTTTGCAAATGAGGCAGTTAATATATGTTTTTGTCCACAGTTTTTCCTGCAAATATTATAGCACAGTAGTTTTTTAAATATTCAAGATAATTTTCTTGGCTCTTAGTTCTTGGTTTAACTGCTTAAGCCATAAATTATTTGTATATGTATATTTATGTTTGCGTGTGTTTGTGAATGTGTTTGAATGTAGAGAACATAAATATATACCTCTAAGTATAAAAAGAGCAATTTTATCCCTGATGTTGAATACCAGATAATAGTAAATAGACTCTTGCATATATGGGAGAAGATAAGTTTTTCCTAAATTCATTCAAAAGCGCTTGTGACATAAGTCATACTAGATCTTTCAAATAATCAAATTGGTAACACCTTGATCTTTAACAGAAAATTATACTTAATTTTTCCCAAGTTGAGAATGGCACGATTAAGCATGTGAAGGACAATGAATTAATACATATTATGGCATATCCTCTTGTAAGCATTTCCTGCATCATTATTGTTAATAGTACCTTTCCAATGTCTCTTTCTTTATTGTTTTGAAAGTAGCAGTGCAATAGAAAGCAGATTTGCTCATGAATGCAAAGGCTCTAATCACTAATTCAGTCATCATTAGTTCCTCCCATAAGAGCTTCCTCAAAGCACTCGCTAAAGTCCTGTCAGAGCTTGTAATGATTTTCTGTAAACCAGAAGCCTCTATGAGTTATTTCGAGAACGAGCTGTATTGCAGGCTTTAGCTTTGTGTGTTTCCTGCATTCTTAGTCACTGGGGGGAAAAACAGACTGTATTCTTGTGTTCTTCTTGATGGTTGAGAAGAGAAAGATTTGCTGTGTAAGAGATTAAGGGAGAGAAATTATGGGAGCAGGAGAGAAAGAAAGCAGCAAAAACACTTCCTTAGTACAAACTTCAAAGGTACTGTATTTCCATATTCAAGTGTGGCCTTCCCCAAACTGGCTTATTTACAATCAATTCTCTAGTTCAACTGATTTCATAATTTATGGAGTTCTGTACATGTGCATGCACACACACACACGCACACGCGCATACACGCACAAGCGTGCACACGCACACACACGCACATGTACACACGCACATACGCGTGTGCACACAGGCATACGCGTACGTGCACGCACACATACGCACACAGACACATGCACACACACGCGCACGCGCGCACACACACACACACATGCACACACTCTTCCTCTTTGGTGATCCAGGAGGGGCTGAATTATGTTGATGGGGCTCTCTTTGACTTTCCTTCTGCTCTCCCCATGATGAATAAAAGTACCTCCATGCAAAATCATTTTTGATTTTTGCATTGCTAGGACTCACTTGATTTAGGGCTAGAAACTTTCAGTTGGGAGTTGTGTTGTTCTTTCATTCTCGCAGATATGTTTTTTAATGAGTGGCCTTGGGGCAATTTGGCTGGTCCTTTTATCCTAGATCCTGAAGATCTAGAGAATTTTAGAGCCCATATAGGTTCTTTATTATGGGGAGCCAGGTTACTATTTTATGTATATATAAAATGATTATAATATATATATATGTATGTCTATATAAAAATATTCAAAAAGTTTATGGGAATTGGAATTAAAAGATATGAATCTTTCCATGAACTTTTGGAAGTCTCTCTTTCTCCCTCTCTCTCTCTCTCTCTCTCTCTCTCTCTCTCTCTCTATATATATATATAGAGAGAGAGAGAG
>NW_007727025.1:261680-264113 GCF_000696425.1 Galeopterus variegatus
AGATCTAGAGAATTTTAGAGCCCATATAGGTTCTTTATTATGGGGAGCCAGGTTACTATTTTATGTATATATAAAATGATTATAATATATATATATGTATGTCTATATAAAAATATTCAAAAAGTTTATGGGAATTGGAATTAAAAGAATGTATATATAAAATGACTATAATATATATATGTATGTCTATATAAAAATATTCAAAAAGTTTATGGGAATTGGAATTAAAAGATATGAATCTTTCCATGAACTTTTGGAAGTCTCTCTTTCTCCCTCTCTCTCTCTCTCTACATATATATATATAGAGAGAGAAACTATATATAAACTTAACTTAGTGATGCTGTGTTTGGGCTAGGAGGAGGAAGAGGATAACTAGAACAGCACAGTGGAAAAAAGTAGAGCCTGAAGTCAGCCCAAAATGAGAAAAAGTAGAAGCTTTAAAATGGATAGATATTTGGGATTTATGTAATTATTACACTGAAATCCAAATGACACTGGTATGGATTTTTATTATTAAGGGCCCCCTGAAAAGCTCCAGGGATCTGCCTGATATGTCAGTCTTGTACAGGTGAAGAAAAAATTGACAGAGCAAGTTTGCTGGGGAGGGCTGAGAAAGAATACACTTACTTCCTGCTTGTAACTTACTCAGTTAAGCTTCTTCAGTAAACTGGTTGGTTATATGCCATGCACAATTACATGCATCATAATACTTTGATGATGAGCAGGATAATTATAATGTTACTATTTTTATGATGAGAGCATAAATTGAGAAGATCCAGGAGAATCTAGTCCATCTCTGAACCTAAAATATATTCTCCCTAGAATTAAAAATATACATCATTACATGGCCATAGTCCCAGACCAGACATTCTGTCCATTTCCAACGTCTACTTCCGTTTCCTTCAGTGGGTATTTTCAAATCCCTTATTATTAATTTAGCCTTCTGAATTGTTTCAAAAAAACAGTGTGCCAATGGGAGAAGAATGCTTGATGCACAATAATGAATCTCAGACTTTTAAAGTGGAAAATGTTTCTTATTGACATTAACAACCTGTTAAACAGTCACTTTGAAGTATTAGCCTATATGGAAGCAAGTTGTCTAAGGAAAAGGACTTAAATGGCTAGCTCCAGGGCCTTTATTCCAGAATAAGCACTGAGCTTAATTTTCGTGTTGCTACCTCTTGTAAAATCAGTTTACTTTGAATCATCTCTGCATTTGATGTGTTCTTTAGCCAAGTTAAAAATCATCACTTAAAATTCCTAAAACATGGAATTGAACTAGCAATAATTTTATACTTTATCACTTTCCATGGTATAATATACACTATTTTTTAAAGTATGAACCTTTCCTAGCATATTAGCTTTTATTAATAGTGACAGTAATGATTGCTAACACTTAGTGAGTAATTCCTACGTGGTAGGCAGACCAAGCACGTTAAAAACATTGCCACATTTTATCTTCATAACCGTGAAGTAGGTACTATTATTTTCCTCTCTTTACAAATGAGAAAATGAAGATTTGTAGAGGTTCACAAACTGGTCCAAGGTCACATAGCTAATAGCTGCTTGAGTTGGGATATTAATCGAGTTCTGTAAGCTTCTAGAATATATTATCTTAGGCACCAAAAATTAGTTGCTTCTCGTTATACATGAACAGTAGTGAACCCTACTTAACATTCTGCTTCAACTGCCTTAATTCCTATAATTAGTTTATTTAAGGTATGATCAGTGTATAGATATTTGAAATCTAATTTAAATAACTCAGGAAACCATATTTAATAAAAACAAACAAAATTATTCAATGTAAGCAAGTTAGTCTATTTACACTTTCATGTAGAAAGTGACCTTTCCTTCCAACCTCTGCTTCCAAACTGGGCTTTTTCTTGTGTATTAATCAGGTTATGTCGACTCTGTAACAAACATCCCTAACATCTTAATGATTAAACATAATATAAGTTTGTTCAAGTTCAGGTCTCAGACCAACGCATATCAATCGATTCACTTGCTCCTTTTTATATGTGGTTCTATCATCTCCTTGGGCCTTGGAATCCTCCCCTCTATCCTGCACATTTGGCTGGATGTGGAATGAAAAGAAAGAACATGGAAGGTAAAACTAGAAGAGATCTAGAATTGGCATACTTCACTTCTGCCTACATACTATGGCCAGAATTCAGTTACCTGACCATGCCTAACTGCAAGGGAGCCTGGGTAATGAAGTTGGGCAGTGACCCTAGAAGAGAGGACATACATATTGCTGAAAAACAACTAGCCAGTCTCTGCCATGCTTTTATAGACTTTAAGGTATATTGACTGAGAGATTCAAATGAAGTTGGGCAGTGACCCTAGAAGAGAGGACATACATATTGCTGAATAACAACTAGCCAGTCTCTGCCATGCTTTTATAGACTTTAAGGTATATTGACTGAGAGATTC
>NW_007727025.1:264521-267855 GCF_000696425.1 Galeopterus variegatus
AACAACTAGCCAGTCTCTGCCATGCTTTTATAGACTTTAAGGTATATTGACTGAGAGATTCAAAAAGTATTTAGGTCTAAAAACATTTTTCAGGTTTTCATGTGTTTACTATTACCTTAGGGACATTTTATTCTTAATATGTTTGTTCTTAACCTGTTTTTTTTTTCTCAGCTCTGAATCTATAAATGGTGTGATTGGCATTGCCAATAAGTTGGCTGATGTTATCACAGAAAATTTATAAACTTATTTTATTTTTTTCCTAAAATTATAGAACTCTCCATGTCTTTTATCCTTATATATATCTTCAGTACCTGACAGAATTTTTTTTTTTTACATTGTAAGACTGATGTCTTGAAATGAATTAGAATTTCATGCCTGATAGCTTACTAATTGGGTGTTCAGTAGATTCTAATTTGTGTGGTTTTTTCTAAATTGAATAATGTGTATCAATTTTGCAATGTATATTTATGAAGATTTGACAGTAATTTACAAACTTTAATTAATACTAACACATATACATATATTGCTATTCTAACAGTGAATAAGAAACTAGACATTAAGAATTAAGAATCAAGATATTTTTATTGTTTTAAGACTTACATCATTTTTTAAAATTGTACACTGTGGACATCTTGTATCACAACTGACTTTTAATGCGCATTCATAATAAAAGGTATTACTTAGTATATGAAGATAGCCAATGTGAATACACGTACTGTTTTCTTTCTCTTTCTACTCCCACCTCATTTTTTTACTTTACTGTTATGGATTATTCATGCCAAAGTGTTGGTGTATCTTTTATAACTTAATCTGTTATTCTTTTCTCAGTGGGTCATAACCATGAGACTTCATAACAATTTTCATTTGTTCTTTAAGATTTTGCATGGTTTCCACTTTTAAGTTGAGATTTTATAACTTGCAACATCTCAAGTGCATAGTATACCAATTCAGTATAATGAGAAAATGTAACATTTTTTATCCTATGAAAGCTCTCCAAAACTCTTTGATTTCATATAATATTACCTCTTTCCCCCACAGCCTTGATGTAAAAATTCTCATTATTAATGATGGTTTAGTCGTAGATGTATCTCAGAATTTTTTGACTTTAGTATTAAAAATTTTCACATCGTGTACTCTTTTCCCATTAGCCCTTTCTGAGAAAATTTAAACTACAAGTACATGTGGTCAAAAGAGAAATATTGGGAAAAAAAATAGTGTCACATACTGCACAGAACATAATAGTATTATTTGCTTAATGAATAAGTAAAAATGAGGAGGAGTTAGTTTATGAACTTTATTATTACCTCCACTATGTGTTCAGGAAACAAGGTCAATGGGCCAAAATGTGAATTTTTTGAAGATGATGACCGTAACCCTGGCTTAGTCACCTAAGTCCAGTTCCTACTTTGTGGCTGCATTATATATGCTACCAGATTCAAAAGTAATTGACCCCTTTTCAACTTTTATATATGGGACTGTGCTTAAAAGTAAGAGAAACTATACATTGAAAATATATTAGAATTTTTAAGTAATTTAAAATTTATTAAAGTTAATCCATAAAAATTGAATGTGGTAGGCAAAATACATATCTCTCTAAATATTTCTACATAAATTAAAATTTGGAAAATAAAAATAAAGCAAAGATTTTTATTGGATTTACAGAAGTGAATACATTATAGGAAAGTTAAGGAACTTCCAGGTCTATTGAAGCTTAAAAGGGTATGTGATAGTTCGTGCATTCCTTCAACAATTGCTGATTCAACACTATTCCACTTCACACGAGAGACTATGAATTTGTTCTGTATAATGGTTGCCAAAGCAGTTGGGAAATGCGACCCTCTAAAGACTTTGAAGGGATTTGATTTTTGATGCCTAAGTACTATTGAGAAAGTTCAGATATTGAAAGAGTGTATGAGAAAATCTATATGAAAGATCAATTTCGCAAGTGCTTTGTAAGAGCATCAGACAAGAGTCTCACTTGACACAGAATATAGAAGCTCTATGCCAAAAATTTGTCAACACACTCGATCTTGCAGACAAAAATATAGATTTGAACTTACAGAGTATGATGTCCTGTCAAAGCACTGATCACTCCACAATTGAGTTCAACAATAAATTCCAAGAGGCTCGTGAAACCCACTACTGATGTGATTCCTGAACATGAATAAACAGTTTGGCCACAGCTCTGCTAAGATGTGAATTTGGATCATGACATGAGTAATAAATTAGTATGTGAACTATTCAATACAGGATTATAAACTATTAGCCAAGCACTTATGAAAACTCTCTTTCATAAACCATTCTATAACCCAAGCAGACAGTTTGCTGTCAGTCCAAATGGATGCATGTGTGATAAAATAGTGATGCCTAGGAGATCTCTCAGATTATTAGTGGTAGCAGACATGCCTATGAGGATGTAACCACTTATCAACAGTTAGTGTTCTGCAAAGAACATGGAAATACCTGGCAATTCTCCAAATGCATGTAAGATCAGATCTATAAGCTGACTACTATACTATGTGTTGTGGGTCAGGCAGAAGATATTTGGGCTAATCAAATTTTATGGTTAATAGATGCCTTCATGCATGGACAATTTTCAAGGAATTAAAGTACAATAAAATTCAATGTATGCAAAAATACTGTAACCATGGCTTAATAGCTGATAATTTCAAAGGCACTCGGGGAACTAACAAAGGCTCAGGAATATAATTATGACTCTTGATGGTTATTTTACTGTAAATATGTTGAAGTGCTGGTTAGTACACCATCCTGGTAGATAGCACACTGAACCACCCGACCTTTGTTTACCTTCTACTGTTGATAGTTCAGAGGGTAACAGTGAAAGATTTACTTTAAGGATTTGATTTGCTTTTCATATTAAACAAATGATCCACAATTCCATTAAGTATGGATAAGCAAAGTGCTTCTAAAGGATGATTGGACTGATTATCCACTAATGATAAAGGAGAAAACAGAAGGATTTAAAATTTGTTTCTTCTGATTCTTTCTGATAATCTCCTGAATATTCAATGACAATACTGAGACCAGAAAAATAAATGTTACTTGAAAAAAAAAAATTAGTCCAATAAAGAAAGTATGTATATACTGACCTACAATGGCAAATTGATTTAATCTGTTTTCTGGCCTATTTTATATTATAGCTTGTATTTTCCTATGACATTTTATACAGGTGGCAGAATGAAGTAGTGATTAAAAGAGTTTCTATTTTTCTAGACTCAGAAGATCTGGGTTCAAATCCCAACTCTACGAATCACTATTTGTGTGACTCTGGGTGATATGTTAAATCTCTTCCAGTTTCCACTTCCGTATTTGA
>NW_007727025.1:268372-282030 GCF_000696425.1 Galeopterus variegatus
TTAAATGATAAAACAAACCTTTCCATGAACTTTTTGAAATATCCTCATAATTGTCCTTTATTACTGTGAAGATGAATGAGTTAATGTCATGTAAAACATTTAGAACAGTCCCTGGCATATAGTAAGTGTTCAGTAAATATTAGCTATTATTAATATATTTAACATTATGACGATCATACTATCCACTCAAATGGCAACTTCACACCTGTGCCATTGTTCCGCCCTGGCATATAGTAAGTGTTCAGTAAATATTAGCTATTATTAATATATTTAACATTATGACTATCATACTATCCACTCAAATGGCAACTTCACACCTGTGCCATTGTTCCGTGCTCTGTGCATTTGCACCTGCTATTTTTTCCACCCAGGAGCCCATGCTCAACAGCATACCAGCCAACCTACTACTGCATCTTCAAGATGTGGCTCTGTGAACTCCTGGTTAAGCTTTCACTGACTCATACGGAGTTCTAGTCACTACCTCCTTGTGCCTATACTTACCTCAGATAAATCTTTCTTATATTTAAAGTAACTCTGTATTTGAAGTATCTATTTATATATCCAAATTTTCCACTTGATTGTGAGCTTCTTGTGGATGGTGAGCCTAGTGTCACGTATAGGAGACATTTAATAACCACATGCATCTTTGCTTTCTGAAAGAAGGAATAAACAAATATGAAGTCCACTAATTTAATTAACTTAAATATTTTGAATACTAAAACATGAATTTAATTATTAAATATGATGGTCCTCATTTTTTAGGATAACAATGACTTTTAAAATTTTTTAATGATTGTCTTTGTTTGGGCTACTGTGACAGAGAACCATAGACTGGGTAGCTCATAAACAACAGAAATTTATTTTTCACAGTTCTGGAGGCCAGAAAGTCCAAGATCAAGGCACTGGCAGGATTGGTGCCTGGTGAGGGCCCACTTCCTGATTCATAGACCATCAGTCTTCCCACTGTTTTCCCACATGGTGGAAGGGTCCAGTAAACTCTCTGGGGTTTCTTTTATAAGGGCACTAATCCCATTCATGAGGGCCCCACCCTCATGACCTAACTGTCTGCCAAAGATCTCTCCTCCTAATACCATCACAGTGGGGATTAGGATTTCAACATATAAATTTAGTGGGGAAGGGACACAAACATTCACTCTGTAGCATGAGCGCTGAGTTGTCTGTTTGCTTTGTTTTATTTTTAATTTCAAAGTTGTATATGCACTTGGAGAAAAATTCAAACACTACAGAAGAGTATACACTACAGTAGTAAACTACTTCTTCCTCCGTGTGCCAGCTCCCAATCTTTTTTCCAGAACTATGCTCTTCTTATTCAAGCTTGCATGCATGTGAACATGTGTATACCACACACACCTTTTTATACACATTGCAAACCAAGGGCTATAATTTGTTTTACTTTATTTTTATGTTTAACAGTGTAGGTTGAAACTTCTCCATATCAGCAGCACAATTGATCTACCTCAGTTTAATGGCTGTGTAATATTCCATTCTGTGAGGAACCATACCACAGAGTGAAATTTCCCTGATATAAGAGGCCCCTGGGAAGGCAACGCATTTTGCTTCCTGACTGCTCTTCTCAGGAGCATGCACATGAATGTCAGTTCTTTTTGTATTCAGAGTTCTTTCTCTATGCAGGGCAAAGGAAAGAGAATAGGGGGGCATTGCTCTTAGACTCTGTATGGACAATAACAAATGAGGGATGGGGAAGTCTGTGATTTCCCACAAGTTAATAACTTTTATTCCTTATATAAAAAAATTCAAATATGTCAATTTTCTGATTTGTAAATGTGTAATTTAAAAACAGTTTCAGCTACACACTATATGAATGAACCAAAAATGTTCTTGAGTGTGAAAGTGAATTGAAATTGAAATTGTGGGGCTGGCTGGTTAGTTCAGTCGGTTAGAGCACAGCCTTGTAACACCAGGGTCCTGGATTCAGATCCCCTTACTGGCCAGCTGCCCCCCCAAAAAACTTTAAAATTGAAATTGGGAGTGGATGTACTATTCTTCTTGGTAAGCCATTTGATTTTTTTTTTTTTGACTACAAAATTTAATGGTAGAAAGCTTGAACATATAAAAATCAAAAGAGAAAATTCTAAAGATTATTAATAATTTCACCAGCAGAGTAAACAATATTAACCCTTCATAAATTTTCTATACATTATTACTTTATAAGTTGCTGCTTCAGTTAGTAGAACATCATAAACATTCTGTGAAATTAGTTTGCTTTTTTTTTTAATAACATGAATTTTACATTCCAGAAATGTACTGTAATTCACTTAAGCATTTTTGCATATAACCAATTTATAAAACCTAATGTTGGACTTTTAATTTCTAATTTTTGCCATCATTAACACTGATTTAAGCATGTACCTTCTATTACTCTCAGATAAATTCCTTAAAATTATCTTCTAAAAGTAGAATTTCTGCTCTAAAGAGTATGAACAACACTCTTGATACATATTGTCAAATAATCATCTGGGGAGATAACAATTTAGCCTCCTGCTACCAGTGTGGGGGAATGTGCACATTCCCCTGAATCCTTGCTAATTGTAGATATTTTGTTTTCTTTACCTTTGCCTACTTGATATTCAGTTTTATTTTGTGATGTTGATCATTTTTATATTTTGTTGGCATCAGGAGTGTATGTGTCTTTTTTTGTGGATTGAAAGTACTTTATGTGTGTATACATTAACATTTGTCTATCAGGTATTTCAAATATTTTCCCCAGTTTTATGTTACTTAATTAGTTTCTTTGTTTTGATATAAGGAATTTTTAAATTTCTTTGTATTCAAATATAGAAACCTTATCTCATGTTTTTTTACTTTGTTTTTATGTTTAGAAGTTATTTTTACCCACAAGTTTATAGTTTAAGGGTACTTATCACATATTCAAATCAACACTAACTTTTCATTTCTTTTTTTAATTTTATCTTTTTAATTCACTGTATCAGGTAAAAAATAGAATGCACTGGTACAATACAAAACTCCCAAAGTGCAATTGCTTGGAAGTAATAGAATTTAATTCTCTCTCACATAATATGCTAGAGGTAGGCCAGTAGTCTAAAACAGGTAAGCAATTTGGTATATGTAGTCTTCCAGGGACCCATGTATTTTCCATCATGTTGCTTCACCCTTTCAATTTTTTCCTTTTGCCCTTATCCACAGAGTTAAAGCTGGCTCATCAGCAAAACAGCTATTTTCCAGTCTGTGGAAAGGAGAAAAGAAGAGATGAACAAATAGCTTCCTTTTTTATTTTTATTTTTTGTAGGAAGGCAGTCTGGAAGTTGAGCACATTACTTTCGCTCATGTGCTTTGGGCTGGGACTTGTTCACATGACCATGACTAGCTGCAAAGGAATCTGGGTGTATTAGTTTGCTGGAGGTGCCATAACAGAGTACCACAAACTGGGTGGCTTAAAGTGTTGCTTTGCCTCACATGGATTTGTCACCTTTCTTCCCCTGGGTGACAGAGCCACAGAAGAATTACTCAAAGCCCATTTCTTCTGAGCAGTGAGAGACCCTGAAGGGGTTAATTTCCCAGAACACTCAAGAGAGAGGCATTCCTTCTTTTTGGAAATTAACCACAAACTGAGGTTCTCTTCCCAAATTTATTCTCTAGACCAGGAAGTTACAGGAAGAAAACATAGGTGGAGTTATAGTTTAATAATATAGGCTGGTAACATCAGTAAAACAAGCAAAGTGACATTCCATAATGCAATTTGCAAAAGGTTAAGCTGATCCACCAACAAAAGCTTGTTCTTAGAAAACATTCTCTTTCCCTACAGCAGCTTCCCCAGTGTTTTACATATCAATCAAGTAACTTGTCTGTCCTTGAGCCAGCAACCTTGCTGTGTTACAATTCTGTATCTTACAACAGAGACTTTAGCCTGGGGAAAGTTTCCTGTCTTTTGCAAGGTTAACATTTCTATGTGTACTTTTAAGAAGTTAGGCTAAACCTGAAACTGCAGGAAACTAGGCCCTGTGAAATATATTTGCTTTATGAATGTAAGTATACTCCACATTCAAGAACAGAAATTTATTGTCTCACAGCTTTGGAGATTAGAAGTCCACAAACAAGACACTGAGAGGGTTGGTTCCTTCTGAGGCTATAAGGAAGAATGTTCCAAGCCTCTCCTCAAGCTTCTGCTGGTTTGCTGGCAATATTTGGTCCTTTTGGCATGTAAAAGCAACACCTTGATCTCTGCCTTTTGCTTCACATGGTGTTCCTTTTGGATGTGTCTCTGTGCCAAAATTCCCCCTTTCAATAGGGACACTAGCCATATTAGAATAGGGTCCACCCTAATGACCTCATCTTCATTTAACTGATTATATCTTGAATGACCTAATTTCCAAATAAGGTCACATTCTGAGGTACTGGGATTAGGATTTCATGATATGAATTTGGAAGTGGGGAGAGCAATTCAACCTGTAACACGTGGAAATATAGTCTTTACCTTGGCAAAGGAAAGGATTCAGAAGTATAGAACCGGGAGCCAATTATTGGTCTCATCCATCTCGATTTATGTTAATCCAGCATTTGACATAGAGACACGGGTATAAGTTCATTTTCATTCAACTTTTAAAACCAATTTCCCAATATCATTAAATAACCCCCAATTTTCTCACTATTTAAAATGCCATCTTTGTTACATTCAAAATAAGACCCAAGCTCTTAAACACCATGTGATATAGCTCATGTGTATTATATTGAACTATGAAATGAGACAAACAATATCTGTTTACTTCCTATATTTTATATTCTATTCCATTAACCTCATCTAACATTCTTTGGAACCATATTTTTGTATATTGTAACTTTACAATATAGAAAACAATATTTTAGATACTTCAGAATGAACTGAGCCATTCATTATGTTAATAATACGTATATTTAATGATTACTAAAGTCACAACTAACTTATAACTTTGGGCACCATTCTTTGCCTTTAAATTTAAGAGATGATGATAATGAAACATAGAGAGGTTGAGTGACTTGCCTAAAGTCACAAGGCTATTAAACAAGTGGCAGAGCATGGATTGAAATCCAGGTGTACCCAGCTTCAGGACCCAGCATTTACGCAGCAAGTGATAAATCTCATGTCCAGTATGCTCAACTATAAAATGACACCAACAATATCTATTTACATGTTTACCAATAAACAATGTGTATATAACTTACCACCCAGTATCTTATATGAATAGAGGTTTCAATAAAAACATCATCCTTCCCACACTCCCTCCATCCCAGTGGTCAGATTGATTCTCTGGCATGAAAGTATGGAATGTTAATGAAAGAGTTCATAGTTAAACCCAGTCAATCACTATCTCTGACCTCTCATAATTTGCAAAATATTTTTGTATCCTTAATGAAGGCATCCATTTACATAAGCCACAGTACCCTGCTGTGTGAGTCATTGGCATTAGGCAGGATCACCTTTAAAGTATTAATGAATCTCCATTTTTTTCTCTGCAATATCTCAGTGGGTAGCTTTGTGGTTTTCTGATCAAACTATTCTCTCATCAAAGGAGCTATCAGTAGAATCCATCAATGTATTTCTAGTCCAATATGATAGCCTTTTATCTAAGGACCTCCAAATCCTCAGATATTAGCACAAGTGTATATATCAAGTTAATATGTCAGCTTGCTTACTTATTTGTTAATATGTCGCTTTGTAACAAGATAATTTGCAGCCTGTTTATACTGTTCATAACTATGGTATTTTTTCAAAGAAGGTTTTTTGTTATTAGTCAAATGATTCACTAAGTTAAATACTGCTCTTTCGTCCTAGAACTGTCCTGTGATCTTCACTGGAGGGCAAACTGCAGGATAGGAGAGTGTAGGCAACCAGGACATTCCTCTCTCCAATAGACCAGAACACTATGCACAATTGCAATCTACTATTATCGATCAAAGTTGCATGCACATATTTACACTCAGGTATTATAAAAAGAAACATGCCTAGAGAGTGTGTTTTACTGCCTGGTTACTATATGCCAGATCTAATGCTAAATCTTAGAGATACATCATTCAACAAGACATTCCTGGCCAACACAGAGCAAATTTTGTAGTGTGGGAATCAGGTATATAGTGATAAGCACAATACAACAAGTGCAATAATAGAAGTATATACAGGAAGTTACAGGCATACAGAGAAGGGCACATAGCAAAGTCACAGGGAGGAGGGTGACTATCATGGTGGCTTCCTATAGAGAGAAACAGCTGGGCTAAATTTTAAAAACTGCTCCTATACTGTGTGTACACTTTATCTATTATTTCACTTAAAATATTATCATATTTGGCATTCTATTTCTACATTATCTAGGACAGTTTCACACTAGAGAATTATATTGAAAGGTAGATTGCAATTAATCAATTAATCCACGATGTGAGTGCATACAAAAAAAAAGGAAAAATACATTTTTTAGAGAAAAATATAATTTTTAAAGCCACTTATAAAGTTTACAGAAATTCTAAAATGCTGAAATAAAGTGTGACACATAGTAGGTAATCACAAAATGCATGTTGAATTAATTAATGTGAAATGATACAGAAACAAATCACAAAAACATTGTTTTAAATTGGAGAGAATGAGGTGGAAATCATATGCTACTACATGCTGAACAGCATTGTCAGACTATTCCTACAAGGCACTAATTCCCTCAAAGAGTTTATTGATGTTAGGCAAAGAAAACATATTTTGTATTTAAATTATTTGGGAAAATATGAGTGGAAATTAAATTAGAAAGGTTTTCTTTTTGTGAGATTTCTTAGCACTTTTAGCATACTATGGAATATTTCTCTGAAATTATGGATCAGGGAAGTTGTTGCTTTCTCTAGAACACCTACTAATATGCCAACGAATGAGTGTTTCAAAATGTTTGGGAAATACTGACATGAGAAATGTAGGAGAAATTTTGGGAAAGTGAACTACATGTTTGCCAATGAACTCAGTGTCCTCTAAATACGCATCTGGTGGGGGGAACACCTCTTTCTCTATTACTAAAGTGAATCTTAATTCTGCACTTCTGTTCTGCTTGATTGAATAAATCTTTATTTAGTCAATTATAGGGAAGCTTAATTTCAAGTTACAATATCATCAGTTTGAGATTTTCCTCTTCCCCACCTTTGTCAAAGTGGCATCAAAGTGCTGGTGATCTTATGTAGGATTGTGGCATTGGGAGAGGACATATGGTTCTCATCTGGTAACTGTCCACACAGCTGCCAGCTGTGGTTTACACACAGACCCATCTGGTTTTCAGTTGTTGTTAATTCTTCTGTGATGTCTGCCTTTATATCTGTCTCCCCAGCCACATGTTCACATCACATCCACTACAATGTCACCTCCTCTTGAATAAGAGACCCCTTCAGGTTAGCCAGCTCTCTCTTAACTAACTTCTGGCCCTTTTTAAAATGACAGAAAAATTAGGCTGCTCCTGCATTACCATTCTAGGCCCATGGGAAGACTGGTGAACTGCCTAAGACCATCTCTGCTTCTGATACTGTTCCCATGTCAACTACTATAAGGAACTGCCTGTAAAGATGCTGTCTCCCGATACTCCATAGAGGAAGCCTCCATTCTAGCCTCCCCAAACTTTCCTGGGCAGTAAGTCATTCCTGCCTCTTAAAGGAAAGCTGAGTGGTAGTGGTAGTGGTATTGGGATGTGAGGGATCACTGCAAGGAATCCCACTTCAGACACCATACTCCTATAAAAAGAGTGTTTACATATTCAGTGATTTTCAGCTGAGGCACTATCAATCAGAGCTTGTGGGCAAGATGAAATGTATCTATAAGGTTAAGTCCCCTTTCTCACCTCTAAGAATCACCTTTAAGAACCCTTAAGTATTACTAAGGCACTATCAATCAGAGCTTGTGGGCAAGATGAAATGTATCTATAAGGTTAAGTCCCCTTTTTCACCTCTAAGAATCACCTTTAAGAACCCTTAAGTATTACTACTTTAAGTTTTGTACCCTTAAAAATTCTAAAGATTCAATTTACAATTTATACAATGACTTTTCAAAAGTATATTTGCATGTATTCTGTTTGTGTCCCTTGCAAATGTAGAATGAATTTTACCTTGACTTAGATACATTTAGCAGAAATGCAAAGCCTAATTAACACTAACATAAATTATTTTATCACCACATTAGGCAGACACCTTTGAATGGCTAATCTTGTAACTAAGCAATACTAATTTTCCTCATAGAGAAGTTTTACCAAACACCAAAAGCAAGTTAAAACAAGAAAATACTAATATTAATGCTAAATAAACAAGACAATGACTTATGCTTTATTTCTCTAACTACACCTATTTAGTTTGGGTTAAGAATAAAGCAGAATGATCATAGTACATGTATCTTCACGAAATAGAAATTGATAGCAACCCATAGAACAAAAGGAAATTAATATGTTTTGGGTGTCTGTTATGTACAGGTATTTCTACACATAATATTGAATTTATGTAGATACGATTATTACATATTATACAGATAAGAAGACTGAGGATAAACAAGGTGAAATAATTTGTCCAGGGTTATAAAATTATGAGGTGGTAGAGCTAATATCTACATTTTCTGTCAACAAAGCCCCATGGCTCCTTGAGCCAACTTATCAGACACATGTGTTCTCCCAGAGATAAAAGAGAAAAAAGTCATAATACCACATCAGAAGCTAGGAATTCATTGGATTTCTTCGGCATTTAGTAGTCTCTTATCCCTTTTTACAATTGACAGGTGTCAGGGCATATGTTTCACCCACCTGAGGTGTTACAGGCGGTCATTTGTACCTACAACTCCCTTTTAGTTTTGCCATCTTGGGCTCCATGTGTCCTCAGGCTTCCCCTTGTCATTTCAGGCCCTGTGTGCCCCTCGCCATCACCCACCAAACTCCTCAGGGATTTCTGATACTTAGAAATTTTTCCTCCCTTCTGGAACTATCTTTTGCTGACATAATTTTTTTCTGAGACAGTGAAACCCTAACAGAAAATCTGATACTTTATTCAGTCTTTTGGAGTAGCTGGCTTAATAGATATCCCTCACAGGAAAACAGCCCTCGCCATCACCCACCAAACTCCTCAGGGATTTCTGATACTTAGAAATTTTTCCTCCCTTATGGAACTATCTTTTGCTGACATAATTTTTTTTCTGAGACAGTGAAACCCTAACAGAAAATCTGATACTTTATTCAGTCTTTTGGAGTAGCAGGCTTAATAGATATCCCTCACAGGAAAACACGCCCCACACCCCTAATCCTTTCTAAGCTGCCGCAGGTCATGCCACTCCCAAGAGCAAGCTTTCTTCCCTGCTATACAAACAGCACATCCTGGTCATGCCAAGGCACTGTAAAGTCATAGCCCTTTGGAGGATAGTAGGAACGAGAGACTTCAGCTACTTAAGGGCAGCGATTGTTGTCTCTTCTGGTCCTTGGTGTATCCCAAGAGTCTAGAACAGTGCCTGACACACAGTTGGCACTAAAAAACTAAATATTTGTTGAGTACGTAGTAATTAATGGAAGGGAGAAAAGCAATAAAAGAGTTTTCCCTTTTTTCCGGCTCCTTTTCATTTTGCTATCTGATCTTCCAAGGTAAGAACATGGTATGGATATAGTTCACCAGGTCCTTGTTTAAGTTTCTTGTTAAGTTCAAGTGGACTATTTGGCCAACGTGAATCTGGGAACTAAAATCTGACTTATTCTTCTACTAAATTCTGTTGCTGCTTCACTGCAACTTATTGAAAGTTTTGTGTATTTTGTTGTGTACATTTTTATTTCCACAGTTGGACAGAATAGGATATAAAGATTATAGAATCTCCGTAATGGTAAGATTCAGCCTGCTCTCTAACTCATTTATTGTCTGAGTTTGGTTATACTTTTTGTATTGGATTAGAATTTACCTGAGTTCTCACTGATAAATACATAACCTGTTAAGAATCTAAAAGATGTGCTAACCCTGTAAAAGTTTTATAGGCCCTGGACAGTAGGTCTTTTTACATTTTCTATGCTTTGGACTTCAGCCAGCCAATGAAATTACTTCGTCTCAGGATAGTTTTTTATCCTGCCACTAGATGTCAGGAACAATTAGAGTCAGCTTGCATCTACATGATCAGAAGAGAACCATTACTCCAGAACTGTTCCTTAATGTTGCTCAAAACAGACATTCTTTTCTTTGAATTAAAAATACTTGTTGAGCACCTACTAAGTATCAGCCACAGTGTTAGGCAGTCAGAATGTATCAGGAAACAAAACAGACAGTAACAGACCTAATTAAGAAAGGAAGACATGGCGGACTAATGGTGCATACAGATAGGAAGGGGCTGGGAGACAGCAAGAGGGTGGATCACAATCAGAAAAGAAGTTTCTAATAGGAGGTGGTAGACAAGGCAGAGAAGGGGAGTGTGTTAGTCCATTTTTCTGCTGCTTGTTACAGAATTCCTGAAAATGGGTAGTTTATCAAGAAACAGGATTTATTTCTCACAGTTGCGGCGTCTTGAAGTCCAGCACCCTGGGGCACATCTGCTGAGGGCTTTCTTCTTGGTGGCGACTCTCAGCAGAGTCTTGAGGGGGTGCAGGGTTTCACATGGCAAGGGAGGCAAAAGCGTGTTAACATAATAACTTGCTCTCCTTGTAAAGCCCCCAGTACCCCTCCCCCAATAACCCACTCATCCATTAACCCATTAATCCATCCATGAATGCAGGGACCTCATGATCCAATCACCTCCTGTAACACCCCACCTTTCAACAGTGCCACATAGGGGGTCAAGCTTCCACACGGAGCTTTGGACCAGACAAATGTTCAGACAATAGCAGGTAGCAAGGTTCCTAAGAAAGATGCCAAAAAGGGTTGTCGTTAGTCCCAAAGAATCCCCCTGGGAAGCAGACATCCAAGACAGGATGAGGTCCACAAGAGATTTATTGATGGGGACTGAGAATGCGTATGAAGGAAAAAGGAAATGGAGCCAGAAAAGGTGGGGAGAGCCTTCAAGCCACCATCTCTTAATTTGTAGGGCACCTGATGACCAGAGTGATGGAAGACCTTTAGCCAGTGTTGCTCAGCTGAGGAGTCCATGTCTTCTAGGAATGGACCTACATCAGTCTCCTGGTGTGCTGGCTGGGGGTGTCCTGGGTACTTATGGGCTCCCGGGGAAGGAGGTCATGGATTGAAAGAGGCAGTAGCTGGTGCTGTTTCTCATTGTGTTAGCCACAGCAGGATATCTGAGTGTTGCATTTTCTTTGTGTCTTCAGAATTCAAGGAAGCTAGAGGTAGGAAAGTAGAAAGGGAGAGAACTGCATACATTTACTGGATAAACCACTGCTGAGCCAATATGCAGTAGAAACTTATTCAGTATGCAGTAGGAACTTATTCAATGCCATTGACATATTTATTATTTTATTGTATTAAAATTATTTTTGTTATTGATCCTCAGTAAACAGGACTATATATTCTTGAATAGTAATTAAAATAATAAAATGAAGCAAATTATCTTTCTTCTAAGATCAATCTTTATTTTTATTAGACATAACTGACAAAGTCTTTGATCCTTTCTACCATCTGAAAATTTTACTAGATTTATGACACACATCACAGACATGCCAATAATTCCAGTTTCTTGTTATATATATTATTGTCATTTTCTTTTCCCTTTTGGAGAAAAAGAAAAAGAAAAAGAGAATACATTGATTCATATATATTTGGCCTCTGTAATTATTAGACTCCATGTAGTACACTTTAGCTCAAATAAAACACAGGCACTTTTATGGCTATGATACAGTGTATCTTATATTTCATCTTTATAGATTCCCCCCAAATTTGCAAACCATAGATAAACCATTGTTCCGACAAAATTTAAAAATAAACAAATTTATAAGCATTTTTCTGCTTAGAAATGTCTATGATTTTAGAGATTTGGTTTAGCAGTTCCCAGAGTTTGAATGCCTGAGTAAAACTTGCCAAAAAACAAAAGTACTGACAAACAGATTGAGGGTCTCATGAGAAATGACCTGTCAAGATTCTCAGTACTTCCTACAGTGGCTTGGGGAGAAAATCCCAACAGGATATGATTTTTATTTTTTTTAATATGTTGCTACTTTTTTTTATCTTGGGAAACATATTAAAAATAAGAAAACACACAAAATATAATAAGCTAATATTTGCAAAGCAAGAATATGTCTGTACTCGGTTAGAAAAAGAAAAAATCTTGCAAAAATGTTTAAGTTTTCATGAGACTACCTTATCACTCTGATAGACGTGATATTCTCCTCTAAAAATGCTTCTTCTTAAAGAAATATGAATCTTCATACTAATTTATATAGTCAGATGACTAATCATTACTGTTTAATTCAAGTAGAAAATAATTATGTGGTAAAAATTATACAAACTGTAAATCCTTGCTAATAAGATATGAATTAGTGAAAGCATAAATATAGAAAATGAAAGTTTAAGGAACTGGACCAAGGCTAATTAAGTGCCACCTGGCAAAACTCTCTCTCTCTCTCTCTCTCTCTCTCTCTCTCTCTCTCTCTCTCTCTCTCTCTGCCTTAATGCCTAAAGAATTTACTGCCGAAAATTTAACCAACCAATAACAAGCTCAAGTTATGTTAGAAAAATGAATGTATTAATTTTTAACAGATGCTTGTTTAGTCCTTAAAACACTTTGTTCTTTTAAAGAAGATGAGCATTGAAATTATACTCTTTTTCACACCCTGTAAGTGCTGAGCAAGCCCCCTTGCTAGTACAAGTATGTACAAGTATATTCTTCAGAATGAACCTGCCCCAAATATCTCAAATTACAAATTGTTGGAATTCAAAGAAATGTCCTTTCACAGGCAGAAAAACAAAAAGCAAAAAAACTTCAAGTAGTTTGCACACTGAGAAGCTCAGAAATGTATTCATAAATCCTACAGAAATTGAGGAGTCAGAAAAAGTCCATAAATAAAATTGAAACTCCCCAAAGATTTAATATTGTGAAATACACAGTGATCGATTCCACAGCTACCTCTGATACCTGCTTTTATTTTTCTGTTCAGGTGAGGAAAAGTTCTTTCACAAGTTCCTGGTCAATCACTTTTCTTGAGGTCTTGGCTATCAGAGAAAAAAATTTTAAAAAGACGTCTTAACCTCCTTATAAACGTTCTCATTTATTAGGATATGATCATTGATTCAAAAATGGGTGAGTTCAACAAAGGTCACAGTCGACAAACTTCACATGAAAAGATGAAAGGAGCACAAGTTCTTACACCGCCACAGAAATAAAATTAATTGCTTCTCTTTATTGAAGTTAGAATTATTTCATTTTTAAATATAGCATCATTATGTAGAAGTCACAGGAACTTAGAATTGGAGAGGGAGAACTTAGGGATTATTCTGAGACCTGCATTTTACAAAAGTGAAAATGTACTATAGAAGGTAAATCACTAGACCAAAGGTCTAGTTGCAGTAGAATTGAGACATTAGAAAAACAATTATGGAGATGACAATATATTGTTTTCCAAGGGAATCTACATCAAGGTTGTTTTTCAGCCATTTAAAATGTCATTATTACTTTTGAATTGAATGGATTTTTTTTGGTAATTTTTATTATAGGAGTAATTCATGCAAATAGTTTTTTTTAAATGCTAGCAATGCAAGAAGATGTAAAATGTAAA
>NW_007727025.1:282303-287625 GCF_000696425.1 Galeopterus variegatus
CACTAGACCAAAGGTCTAGTTGCAGTAGAATTGAGACATTAGAAAAACAATTATGGAGATGCCAATATATTGTTTTCCAAGGGAATCTACATCAAGGTTGTTTTTCAGCCATTTAAAATGTCATTATTACTTTTGAATTGAATGGATTTTTTTTTTGGTAATTTTTATTATAGAAGTAATTCATGCAAATAGTTTTTTTTAAATGCTAGCAATGCAAGAAGATGTAAAATGTAAAATAAAATTATTGACCACTCCCAATCCTCCTGTCCCTTAATTCCACTCTCCACAGACCTTTAGGAGTTTAAGTTTCTAGTTACACTTGTAGTTATTAATAAAATATTTTATCACATTTTTTTCTTCTTATAAAATTTGGAAAAAATCTATAGACCTCCGATAAAAATTTTTAGAACTTATTAATTTTACTTCCTGATGTATTAATTATATTCTTATTCTTTATCTTTAAATTGTAATTAATTATTCCATGTTCTACCCATAGGATGATCTAAAATAAAGTAAACAGAATTTACAATTCTATGACAATGTCATTTTTTGTTCTAAAACTAAATAGAATAATTAGATCCATAAAAAATAAAGTGTAATTTTACATCTTTCAAGGGGTACCACTTAAGAAAGACATTACAAAGCAACCCAGTATGCTATATCTGCTATTATTTCCTTTCTAGCTTCTTCTGGGTCATTCTGAACTGTTTTCACTTCTTGCAAACCATGTTGCTTCTTGGAGTTATGTATTTTTTTTATTTGGTGAATTTGAGGAGTTATTTTTTTTATATAGGGTAAGTGGTGAGTAAATTTTCTGAATTGTTCTTATACTTAACTTGATATTTGAGCTATATGTAAAATTTTGGATTCAAATTCTTTTTCCTTCAGAATTTGAAAACCTGACCCTGTTGTTTTCTGACATCCATTGTCCCTTTCAGCAGTCTGATGTCAGACTATGAATTGACTGATTATCAACCTCTAATAGAAATTGCTAGTTATTCAACAGAATCTGCTTGTCTTCTCCATGGACACACAGATGGCCTTTCCCAGCCTTCTTGGCAGCTAGATGTGTCCAGGTATCTACAGCAGGAGCCATATATTCCATTTAGGGGCCAAGGCTTTTATGAAGCCACTGTGGTCCCTCCACACATTATTTCCTTTTAACCAGCATGATATGGTGACAGCTGATAAGGCCACCCACAGATGGCAGAGCCACAAGGTGGAAGGACCCTGGTTCCTTAAATCACAGTGAGAGCTACTTTAAACTATAGGAAATAAACACATAGGAAATAAACATCTAGTTACAAGCCTTAAGTTTTTTTTTGTTACCGCAGCTACCGTTCTTTTTTCCTCTGGATTCTTTTAGGATTTCCTCTTTGTCCTTGGAGTTCTGAAATATCACTAGGATGTCTAGGTTTGAGAATTTCATGCGTCATAGTCAGGACATGGTGAGGACTTTCAATTTAAATGCTTGAGGGGAACATTTCTGCTATTCATTCTCGACATTTTCTTTCCCAATATTGTATTACCTGTTCAGCCCTTCTAGAACTCCTATCAGGTAAGTATTGAACTTCACAAAACTTAATGGACACTTTTCTCTAATATCCTGTACCACTTTGTCTTTTTACTGTATTTATGACAGGCGACATTTTCTTTCCCAATATTGTATTACCTGTTCAGCCCTTCTAGAACTCCTATCAGGTAAATATTGAACTTCATAAAACTTAATGGACACTTTTCTCTAATATCCTGTACCACTTTGTCTTTTTACTGTATTTATGACAGGCTAACTGCCTCCACTTTATCTTCAGATGTCCAACAACGTCTTTAACTGTTGGGATTTTATGATATGCTCTATCCATTTTGGTGAGGATGAGAGATTGTAACCACATTTTTAATATCCAAGAGCTCTTTTTTTTCTGCTCCTTATTTATACCAATTTCATCTATTTTAAATATGTATACTCTCCTCTGGAAACTGTTTAAGAATTCTTATTTTTTTAAAAAAAATTTCTCTTCTGTTCTTCAAAATATTTTAATTTTCTCTAAGGGAAGTTTTTCTCTTTTTTCAACTTCCATCCTTTCAGTTTTCCACCAGAGTCTGCCAATCCTTAGCCAGTCTTGCATGTTTGTTAATGAATAAGCATGCTTGTGGTCTTCACAGTGCCAAGGTCTGTTTATCCCACAGGCCAGCACACTAAAAGGTGGGGTGGGCATCTACGGTTCTGTGTAAGTGTCTGGGTCAGGTGCATGAAGCAGCAGGCTTCTGTGTTGGGAAAGCGGACAGGGAACAAGATGTAGGTTAGGGACTCTGTCCATAGTTAAACTAAGAAGAGCCTTTCTCTGGAGATAGAGCTCTTTGGGGATATTTTACGTGGGGAAAGATGCCTTTTCTATTGTCTTTTACTTTCTGGGTCTAATATGTAGGCCAGCTTTAGCTGAAGTCTGCACGTTTCTCCATAAAGTCCCAAACCCTCTGATTAGGTTTCCTTGCCAAGCAGTTCTCCCAACTCCCAGACAGTCTTTAAGCTCAACTCACAGCAAAAGCAGCACCTTCCAGCCACAGCCAGAGAGAGAAGAAAGAATGGCCAGAGCCGCGCATTTGCTCAGGCTGCCATAACAAAATAATACTAGGCTGGTGGCTCAAACAACAGAAATTCATTTTCCCACAGTTCTAGATAGTAGAAGTCCAAGATCAAGGTGTTGGCAGGGTTGGTTTCTTCTGAGGCCTCTCTCCTTGGCTTGCAGATGGCCACCTTCTCCCTATGTCATCACATGGTCATCTGTCTGTGTATGTCTGTCATAATCTCCTCTTTCTATAAGGACACCAATCATATTGGTTTAGGGACCACCCACAAGACCTCATTTTATCTTAATTACCTCTTTAAAGGCCCTGTCTCCAAATACAATCACATTCTGAGGTACTTGGGATAAGAACTTCAATATATAAATCTGGGGATTGGGGGTTATGGTACGATTCAGCCCATAACACATGAAAACCACTGGAAAAGTCTCTGTACATAGTAGGCATCCCATAAGGGTGAGATATTATTTGTGGGAAAGGGGGAGGGGGAAGTGGGAGTTAATGAGAAAATGGTAGAGGGCCACAAAAACTGATTACATTGTGTAATGTTGAATATACTAATTATCCTGATTTGAGCATCACGTATTGCACACAGGTGCTGATATTCAACTCTGTACCCACAGATATGTACCATCAATTATGTTTCAATACATAAGAAATAAAAAAAGGAAAAAAGCAGGTTCCCCTCTCTTGTCTTGCCTGTTTGCTAATCATTGGATTTCACTGCCCAACATTCTTTGTTGTCATTTGCTCCCCATGGAAGTCCTAAGCCCAGGCCAGACACCTGCTCAGTAGATGCTGGGGAGAACAAAGTGAGCATCAGCAGTGAGAAGTCGAGCCCCCCACCATGACCAGGCAACAGGGACCCCCAGATGGAAACATGCTTCTCATAGGAGGAACCTCTAATGGTCTCCCCGCATCCATCTTACTCCCTTTCAACCTCCTCTCCACACTACAGCCAGAGTGATCTCTGAAAACATTCCAGCTTGAATTGTTTAATTGCAGAATTCCTGGGAATAACATTCTTTTCTTTCCCCAGAATATTCCTCTATAGGTCATTCTTCTGAGAAAATTGCAGAAAATCTAGAATACTCCCAAATCCTCAGTTTTTATACATAGATAATTTTTTTGTGGAGTTACGTAGACAGGCAATAAGCTGAAAAGTTGAATATATTCCACACTAACTTGTAGAGAAACGATAAGAAATGGGTTTCTTAGCAAATCTTTAAAATTGTACCAAATTGGTCACTTTGAATTTTGAAACATAAATTATCTCTAAATCCTTGCTGTAACTTTCAACTCAGCATCTTTTTTTCAGAAACACACAGATGGTCAGAATAATAGTAGCCTTCAGATTTAAGAAATGTTTGAAGCTGAGGGGAATTCCTAAAGCAGACTTTCTTTACTTTTTTGTACATTTTTTTATTAAAAAGTAATTGATTGGACATATTTGTGGAAGACAGAGTTGAGTATCAATACCTGTGTGCAATGTGCGATGATCAGGTCAGGATAATTAGCACATTCATCATAACAAAACATAATTGTTTCTTTGTGTTAAGGACATTTGATCACCCCTCTTCTAGTCATTTGATAACATGCAGTAAATTATTGTTAATTATAGGTGCCTAGCTCTATTAGGCACCTACAATTAACAATATGTAACTGTACATCAAAAGAATTTATTTTTCCTATCTAGGTGGTTTGTGTCTATTAACTCATTTCTTGGTATTCCCTTCTCCTTCCCCCTTTCCAGGCTCTAGAAACCACAGTTTTGTTCTCTTTTTCTGAAAGTTCAATGTATTATTATGATTGTTGTTCCTCTCTCTCTCTCTCTCATTTATTTTCTTTCCCTCCCACTCATGAGTGAGGACATGCGGTATTTTTCTCTCTGTGCCCGGCTTATTTCATTTAACATGATTTTCTCCAAGTTCATCCATGCTGCTGCAAATGACAGAATTTCCTTCTTTTTTATGGATGAGTAATATTCCCTTCTACATATATACGCCACATTTTGCTTATCGGATCATCCATTGATGGACATTTAGGTTGGTTCCATATCTTGGCTATTGTAAATAGAGGTGTGATAAACATGGCAGTGCAGGAATCCCTTCAACATGGTGATTTCCATTCCTTTGTATATATACGCAGTAGTGGAATTGCTGGATCATATGTTAGTTCTATCTGTAGTTGTATGAGAAACCTCCATACTGTTATCCATAAAGGCTGCACTAATTTACAGTCCCACCAATAGTGTATGTTCCCCTTTCTCTGCATCCTCACCAGCATTTGTTATTCTGTCTTTTTGATAATAGCCAGTCTAACTGGGGCGAGATGACATCTCAGTGGGGTTTTGATTTGTATTTCCCTGATGATTAGTGATGTTGAGCACTTTTCATATGTCTGTTGGCCATTTGTATGTCTTCTTTTGAGAAATGTCTATTGAGCTCCTTTGCCCATTTTTAAATCCGATTTTTGGGGTTTTTTTCTTTTTCTTTTTCTTTTTTTTTTTTTTTACTATTAAGTTGCTTTGTCCTTGTATATTCTGAATATTAATCCCTTGTTGGAAGCATACTTTGCAAATATTTTCTCCCATTCTGTCGATTGTATTTTCACTTCTGTTCATTGTTTCCTTTATTGTGCAGAAGCTTTTTAGTTTGATATAATCTCATTTTTTAATCTTGTTTTTTGTGATTTTCAGTTCTTATTCATAAACTCTTTGCCCAATCTGATGTTAGTGTT
>NW_007727025.1:288203-298345 GCF_000696425.1 Galeopterus variegatus
TTTTTTTTTTTTTTTTTTTTTTTTTGGCTGAGGATTGCTTTGGCCATTTTGAGTTTTTTGTTATTCCATATCAATTTTAGGATTGCTTTTCTATTTCTGTGAAGAATGTCATTGGAATTGCATTGAATCTGTGGATCACTTTGGGTACTATGGACATTTTCACATTAATTTTTTTAACCCATGAACATGGAATACGTTTCCATCTTATGGTATCCTCTTTAATTTCCTTCCTCAGTGTATTGTAGCTCTTGTTGTAGTGGCCTTTCACTTCCTTGGTTAAATGAATTCCTATGTTGTTGTTGTTGTTGTTGTTGTTGTTGTTGTTGTTGTTGTTGTTGTTGTTGTTGTTGTTGTTGTTGTTGTTGTTGTTGTTGTTGTTGTTGTTGTTGTTGTTGTTGTTGTTGTTGTTGTTGTTGTTGTTGTTGTTGTTGTTGTTGTTGTTGTTGTTGTTGTTGTTGTTGTTGTTGTTGTTGTTGTTGTTGTTGTTGTTGTTGTTGTTGTTGTTGTTGTTGTTGTTGTTGTTGTTGTTGTTGTTGTTGTTGTTGTTGTTGTTGTTGTTGTTGTTGTTGTTGTTGTTGTTGTTGTTGTTGTTGTTGTTGTTGTTGTTGTTGTTGTTGTTGTTGTTGTTGTTGTTGTTGTTGTTGTTGTTGTTGTTGTTGTTGTTGTTGTTGTTTGTAGCTATTGTAAATGGGCTTGCTTTCTTCATTTCTTTTCTGCTAGTTCATTGTTGGTTTATAAGAATACTACTGATTTTTGTGTATTGATTTTGTATCCTGACAATTTACTGAATTTGTTTTTCAGCTCTAGGAGCTTTTTGGTGGAGTCTTTAGATTTTTCTATATGTAGGATCATGCCATCTGCAAACAGGAACAATTTAAATTCATCTTTTCCTATTTGGATGACCTTTATTTCTTTCTCTTGCCTGATTGTTCTGGCTAGTACTCCTAATACTATGTTAAGTAGGTGTGGTGGGAGTGGATATCCTTGTCTTGTTTCTGTTCTTAAAAGCAAATGATGTTGGCTGTGGGTTCATCATCTATGGCTTTTATTGTGCTGAGGTATTTTCCTTCTATACCTAATTTGTTGAGGGTCTTTATCACGAAGAGATGTCGAATTTTATCAAATACCTTTTCTGCTTCTATTGACGTGATCATATGGTTTTTGTCCTTGATTTTGTTGATGTTGTGTATCACATTTATTGATCTGTGTATGTTTAACCATCCTCTAAAGGAGAATTTCTGAGTAGCTTATTCCTACAGACCATCTCCAGGTAGAAGAGAGTAGGTCTGTCAAGAATGTAAAAGTTTTCTTCTTTCATATTCACCTTACCCATGTGGGTTAAGTTAAAGGTGCTCAGGAACGTTCCCATGATTGGAGGCCTTTCTTGTAGGGTGAAGAGGACGTTCGCAAGGTTGCCTCCATGGTTCTCCAGAAGAAATACCCACAGGCTTAGAGGAAGCTCATATGGTATCTTGTCTCTCTTTAGAGGCTCCAGGGCACAAGCAGCAATCCTCAACCTGCCACCCCCACCTTGTCTGTGGAGACCGAGTAGCTCCTCTTCACACAAACCTTAAAGGATAGACCAGAGTCTCCATGCAATGTGCTACTCTCTCATAGAGGGGTCTCTTAATAATAAGTGATGTTTTGAAAATAAGATAACCCCTATCAACAGCTCAGATAGGAGAACTAGAGCCCCTAGCACCTGATGATGTTTCCAATTTTCAGTTTGCCTTTTCCTGGGGGAGAAGAAAAGGGGAAAACATGAGAGTCCTAGACCCCATGAGAGAAGAGGACCTTAGGGTGATGAAAGAGAGAAAGAGACGGCTCATATTCATCATTTTGCCTAGGGCTGGCCCCATGCAGTGCCAGAATAAATCTGGCCCAGAATTCATTCAGGCAGGGAATGACCCAAACTTGGCACCCTCCCTTAATAATCTCTACATTCTTGCTGAATCTGGTGGTCTCCATTGTTTGAGAATTGCTTAGAGTCAAGGAATGAGGAGGGGCGATTTTACCAAGTAAGACAGCAGGGGACTGAAAATGTGTGTGTGGTTTGGTTGCATACAACATGGAAAACTACCCAAGTAGCCAAGTTGCTTTACATTTATTCTGTTTTCCTTGAAAACCCAGAGCATATAACCAAGGACAGACCATTTTTTCCCTTGCTTCTCAGCTCAAGGCAAATAGAAATACTACAAATAACAAAGAAAGGAAAGTGTAGCCCCAGGAAAACCGGCCAAATGAGGAGCTACCAGCAAGAAAAACCACAGTCGGTTCTTCAAATATCCCAGTTTTCCTACTGTCTTGCATTTAACAGTCTCATAAGAAATACCCCTGAAGATCAGAATTTTCCCTTCTTAAATTCTCAAAACACCACTGCATTTCTTCAAAATTTAACAAACAAAAAGTATTGGCTCATTAGTAAGGCCTGTGGAAAAATACTCTACCTTTTATCATCTGTTGTGAGCTTCTTCCTCAGTGATTCCCTCTTCTAAGTGACACTCTTCCTTAAGTTTCCTTTCGTCAAGCAATTAATTCTCAATGAGCACAGGATCATATTGTAAGCACATATGTTTGCTTTTGAAATAAAGTTGTTAATGGCTAAATGTATTCATTGTTCCTGGTTTCACAAGCTCATGATGGCAGGCACCATAATGTTTTTCAAGTACTGGTGACTGTTTTTCTTTGCACAGGGCACTGGCCTGTCTCTCACATTCACAGCTGTTGTACATGCCTTGCATTGAAAAGAAGAAAAAGGAGCAAAGAAGGGGAAAAATCATTTGTGATTGGTGTGTGAACAAGTGCTAGCTTATGCTCTCCCACTCTGTCTCTGGAATGAATCTGAATTTTCTGATATTGATGCACTTCACTGAAATGAACTGAGGTACATGCAGGTACAGGTGAGCTGGGTTAATCAAGACAAAGTTGCTGTGATTTTAAACCACAAAAACAGTATCCCACAGGCAGGGGAGTGAAATAAAACTCCTTTGCTGTCAGTAGTGAGAAAGGAACTGAGAGTAGCAGCCAAGGGTCATGGAGCCATGCTAGACAAGGACGCCCCCCTACTGGTGGCCAAGGTCCTCAGAGTCTGAAAAGGAAAGCTGCCATGATTTTGGTGGGGTCATTGGCCTCGAAGTAGGAAAGAATTGTTAAGTCACTTTTGAAGAAAGTTGTATGTCCTGAGTGAAAACTATTCATTCTAAATATGCTTATTTCTCAAGAGATGTGAAATACATTATTGCATATGCAGCACTAACCATATATTTATAAACAGACCTACATGTACATGGGTATATACACACATGGATACACACATGTACACATACATGTATTCTTGGGCAGATATTCAAGAAATAGTTCCCCTGGACAGTGGGACTAGGAGAAGAAGTGGAAGACTTTAAGTTTTTGTTTTATATCCTTCTTTAGTGCTTAATTTTTTTTATTTATACTATTTGTTTACATTCTAGGAAGTTGTTGCAGAGCAGTCGGGAGGGAGAGGAAGAGAGGAAAGGGGGAAGGAAATGGGATGGAAGAAGGAGAAAATAGGAGGGGCAGGACTGAGGCCTGTGGCACCCCAATCATTCCTACAGGGGAGACCAGCGGGCTTCCAGGGTGGTTTGATCACTGCTGGGCTGGGTGCAGATGTCAGGGGGTGTGGCAAAAGCCCTCAACCCCACCACCCCAGCTCGGGAACTGGGGGCCCTTCTTGCTGTTGCTCAGTGGTTGTTGCTGGGCTGGTTGTGCATGTCAGGGGGACGTGGCTGAGGCAAGAGGCCCCCCACTGCCCCAGCTCAGGAGAGCCTAGGACACTGCCTGCAGAGGCTCAGTAGTCATCGTTGGGGTGGTTACACGTGTCAGGGGGATGTGGCCAAGGCCTGAGGCCCCCACCCTCAGGACTGGTTGTGGGTGCCAGGGGCATGGCTGAGGCCCCCACCCTTCCCCCCTTTCTGGCTTGGTAGCCAGGGGACTTCCTGTCCTTCTAGGTGTTATAGGTGTTCTTTGGTGAAATGAGATCTTTATTAGTTAATATCAAACTTAGTCTCTGGTTGTGGGTACTTTGTTTTTTTCTTTCAGTTTTTGTTGGGTTATTTGATGTTCCCACCACTTAAACTCTGCACTGGAACTAATTTATTGTTCTTTGCTTACATCTAAAATTGGGGAACTTCCTGTGGGGACCAGTACTTGGACTCTATGGTTAAGCTAAATTGCTGCTTTGCTGCTGATTCTCTAGGGAAGGCTTTTGGTGCAGCTCAGGTTTTAATGGTAGACTTTATAGGTACTTCCGGTTCTAGTGAAATCCAATGAACCTGGGTTGTGTAGAAACTTGGGCTGGGCCTGAGTCTTTTCATCACACTGCACCCCATGCAGTTCTATATTCCTGACCAGTCTCCTCTGAGTGGTCCTGTGCTGATTGGGGAGCAGATCAGCTGTCCTTGCTGTGCCCCAGTGTTCACCCAATGAGCCTATCTCCCCCACTGCTGGGGCTCCAAACACTTCCCATGGGATGGGTCATCCTCTGGTCCCTTGCAATGACTCACCAGCCTCTGAATGGCTCCTTTTTTTCAGTTGTTGTGGCTCCTTGCTCCTGTGTGGGTCCATGGGAACCCTATTAATGGTCTTGCTGACCTGGGGGCTGCCAAGGAACTCTTCTCCCTGCCACTTCCAAGCAGCTTCATCCAAAGGGCACAGCTGTGGCTTTTGCCAGCTCCTGCTCTGTGTGCTCAGCAGCTCCAGACTGGAAGAGGCTGGGACTCAAAATGGTTGGAATGGTTTTTTCTTTCTCTCATCATGGTTTCTCCCACCTTCATGCTCTCTGTAGGTCTCTCCTCCTCCTCCCCTGAGCTCTAGCAGCCCCAGCTCGGTTGTCATTGCTTTTCTATAGTTATAAATTGGTTGATTTGTGGGAAAGAGTGATGCTGGGGACCATCTATTCTGCCATCTTGACTGGAAATCTCTAGTGCTTAAATTTTTTACTTTGTGCGGGTATTACTTTTGTAATGAAAAGAAAGCAGTAATAGCTATAAGATTTCCCTTCTGATATTCATATGCTTTAAATTGATCTGTCTCAGAGTTGTATTATATCAGAATATTCTAGACAGAGTTCTACCAGGCCTAGAAGCACAGTTCTGAGGGAGTTGGCCATGCCTTATGTGAAGTTTTTGCTAACTGCTTTTTAAAATCATCTCTGTTAGGCAGTAACATCTAGATAGAGTGACAACACTGCATTTTACACCTCTCATCTTGGCACTTTCATGTTCAAAAATGTCTTGGACAATAAATTTTATGTTCACCCAGGTTATAGTAGCTATGTGGACTGTTCACTGTGCATTTAACCCACTCTAGAAAATAATATTTTAGATTTTAAAAATGGGTACCTACTAGTCACTCTGACAGGTACTTTATATAAGGTATTTAATTTAATCTCACAATGGCTTTTTGAGGTAGATAAAATTATACTAATAATGAAGACATTGAGGTTTGGTAACTTTCTCATGATTTTGTTGTAAACTTTGTCTGTCTTACCTGCCTGTTTCAAAAATTCAGTTATACTCTGTGATTGACTGTGTCTGTGCTTTCAAAACACTCTGACACACACAAACTAATGTCTGTGATCCTTTTAATAATCTCCTACTACCACTAATATAGATTTAATACAGATTTCAGAATCATTTGTTGTTCTTGTTCTCAACTCAAATTCATTTCCTCCAGGAAGCTTTCCCTGTCTCCTTAGCCATGGTCAATTTCCTTTGCTACACACTCTCAGACCCTTTCAAAGCATTTATCCATTTACAAAGACTTATTTGATTAAGATCTATATCCCCAATATTCTAAGCTCCTTGCAGGCAGGGAGTACTCCTGCTTTTTTTCAATACTTCTTTATTACCAAGCTTATCACACTAATAGATCTGACACATTAATAGACAATAAGTATTTGTCAAAAGAATTATTGGCAATACCTTGCTCAAAAAAGCCAGAAGAGGGACTCTAGTGTCTCACATATGTACCAAAGGATCCTGCAATAAAAAAAGTGGAGAGAGGAGAGGGTGACCCTTTCTTCTCTCAGAGGCTCAAATCCTGCACTAACAAAGACAGAATCCAGCAGGTTTTCTGAAACAGGTATAAATCCTGTGACTTCAGGGATAACTCCTGGAGAATTCTTTGTTATTTTACTCAGTTTTAGTCTTCCAACTTTACTGTCAAGATTGACCTCTACTAAGCTCGTTTTTTACCTCGTAGTCCCCAAACCAATGCTTAGTCTTGATAGCAAGGCTTTTGTCATGTCCTAATTATTATAATATTTTCTTGACTGTATGGTTTAGGAATAGCAATCGGAAAGAAAATACACTCAAAGATACTTCGGGAGAGCAATTATCCACGTCAAATAGTGGGACAGGGTGGGAATGCCTTAGAGTGATTATGGGGTGGCTAAATGCCTCCCACCCCCAGCTAACCCTTTTTAATGCCAGTGGTATTATTTTTAAGTGGTATTATTATTATTCCTGTTTTACAGCTGTGTAAATCATCTTACATTTAAATAAAGGGAATGACATAAACTAAATATCCTTATGGTTAGCATTTTCTTCTTGTATAAAATATCCTACTATTTAAACAAATGTTTTAAGTTATAAAGAAAACTTAGTATTTCTATTACAGTTCTGCCCCTAAATGAAAGAAGTCTAAATGGGAGGTGCCCCAGGATTCAAAATTCCATCCAAAATTTTCTTCCTCTTATAATTAGTCTTATAGTTCTTAAAATAAAATGTAGAATTTTTTTTAAAAAGTTATAATTATACCTTATGTTTTCATTAGCAATGACACCAGTATGCATAAACCTGGGTGCCTAATGAAAATGTTTTCATTGAATATAACTGGCTACATATTAGCAGTAGAAGGCAAAGGCTTAAGGATAGGTTGATTTTGGCATTGTTATTACATTTGATTAATCCATAGGGATACTGTAAAGCAAAGGAGTATGAATCCTCATGTAGTTAAATTAAGCATGTGATACAAAATAAACATATCTAGTTGCCAAAAATTCCTCCTCCTTCCAATCATCCAATTATTTACCCAAACAAAGATTTCCATTATATGTGATTTTATCACTAACTGTCTTTGCAGCATTTCCCTGTGGATTGGAAAATTGCAGAAGCTGGTAACTAAACATGTGTATTTGAATTTTTTAGAAGTGACAGAGCACCTTGTATTTGATTTGTGGGTGGACCAAATTAAAAAACTAAAATTGTGATTATTTGCAGTTTTCAACAATAGGAAACCACATTAAGTATGCAGAGAAAACAAACGCAGCCTCTGAATGTAATTCCAGTTTGCATTTATCTCCATTTGTTGTTCTTATTTGTATATCATAGCCTGAAGCTTTTGACATTATTTGTATGTTCTTCTACCAGGAAAAATGTTTGGGGAAAAGGAATCAAAAGACCAATAAGAAAATTCATTGAACTACTAAGACTATAGGTTAATTTAATGTAGGGAGAAAACTCTTATTTTAAATGTGATGATACACTAAAAAATTAGACTATTTAGGCTTGTACTCTCCCTCCAGCAAGGCAAAAGGGCACTTGGCTCTGTGCTTTCATTTCTTTTCTTTTTAAATTATTATTTAAGCAGGACAAAAGTAATGTAATGCAGAACAAATTTCACTACTGTAGAAAACTAAATGGTAAATGAGCCCATCTCAATTAAATGCCTGTCATTCTCTTAATCAAGTATTTGTTGTCAGCAGGACAGTGTATATGGCCTCTATAAACCATTCTCAATCCGTTACAAATGTTTATTTCACTTCTTTATATATTCTGCTTTTTTCATGTACTTTTCTTCCTCTTAATTTACACAAGAGGTAACCTGGCTTAGATTTTTCTTTTTCTGTGAGGTTTTGTATATTGTCCAGTTTTATCACTGGATTGGCTGAAGTGCAGAGAGGCTATGTGACTAGCCTCAGGTTCCCCAGGGTGTTGGAGGATCAGCGAGAAGTAGAATTCGGGAAAAATTTATCTTCTAGTTTTTGCCTTAATCGTTAGAATGCTGGGCTCAGATGTAGAACATAACAATCGAAACTGAAAAGTAATCATTTCTTTGCTTTTAACTGTGTGGGGTAGAGGGAAAGGGAAGATTTGAATTCACTCCCCCTGCTGAAGTTTCAATTTGATGATATATCGTCTTTGAAGAGAAATAGATTTTTTTAAAGATTTCCCTGATCGGCAAACACCTGTGAAAAGTGCCTGTCCACACACAGCTCAAGATCACAAAATACTGCAGAAGATACTTTTCATTTAAAGTGATTCCTTCAGAGACCTGAGGAGACCTCCAGATTCCCTCAGATTCTGACTGTGGTAATTTCCTCCCCTGTAAAATAGTAATAATAATAATATCATCTATGTCATGTAATTATTATGAGGACTAAACTAGATGATGAATCAAAGGAGAACAAGAGAGCTATAGTCAAGAACAAATGTTGGGCAATGTGCTAATGTAAATCAAGAAAATTGGAATCACTCTGAAACTGCCTTAATTCAAGTCCAATGCCAAGTGGTAGAGTTTCCTTAAAAACAAACAAAATGAAAACTATTCTTCTTCTTAACAGAAATGTCTTAAGCATCTTAACAAAAAAATTTAGGTTAAGTTGTTATTCGTCAATAGCACATTAACTCAACCCAACTTGACTCTTCTTGATTCTTCTCATCTGCATTTACTAAGATAAGTGAAAACCACCACCGTCCCCTACCACCTCCCGCTATCTTGGTTATTCTTTTCTGCTCAACCTTCATCCTGTCCAGGTAGAAAACCATGCGTTTTATTTATAAAAAGATTTCTAGGCCAACGTAACTAGCATCAAAATCTCTCTTTTCCTCTTTGAAGTCTTACTGTACTCCCTATACTCTTACTTGTACTCCTTATTGCTATGGTGGAGGAAAAACAGTCCCTTACCGGGCCGGCCCGTGTCTCACTCGGGAGAGTGCGGTGCTGATAACACCAAGGCCCTGGGTTCAGATCCCACATAGGGATGGCCGGTTCGCTCGCTGGGTGAGCGTGGTGCTGACAACACCAAGCCAAGGGTTAAGATCCCCTTACCAGTCATCTTTTAAAAAAAAATAAAAAAAACAGTCCCTTACCAATTGAACAAATTCAGCCACCATTTATTAAGCTCTGGGCACCATGCTCAGTGCTGGGCACCTTTTCTCCACTGGTTCCATTGTCTCCCATTCACCTCGCCGAGGCCTCCTGCTCCACGGGATCCGTACCTGCTGAAGCCACTCATCTCTTGGAAGAAGACCCCCCCATCCTCTCTTGCTCCCCCATGCCAAAGCTCTAGAAAATGTAGCCTCAGTTTGCCACTTCTTACCCCTAATCAGTGAGTATGATCAACACTTGGTGCCAATTCCATATCTGATATTTAACAACCACCTATGCCACCCATACTATCCTCATTTTACGGATGAAAAAAACAGGGCAAAGAAGTTGAGTGATGCACCTAAGTATGACCACCAGTCATTGAAGAAACGAGGATTCAAACTCAGCCATTTTGGCCCTGGGACCCTTCTGTTAACCAGAAGCTATACTGCCCCCCAATCACTAACTGCTGAGGATTTCTCAAATTTGTGCATCTAGCTTTGTTCCTGCCTGTTTCAATAACATCAGTAACTTGAACACGGCTTCCTAATCTGAGAGTTGGAGACACCCACCCTAAACAGCCTTCTTCAGACACCTACCATACTCTTTGTTATATTATGAGCACTATATGAACCTTTACAGTCTGGGGAGAGATTGGAAGGAGTCATTTTGGGGCCTGCAGCAGTGACTTTGAATGACTTTGAATGACAGAGCTAAGGAGCAGTTTTAGGCAATCCTGAGACAGAAAGAAGAATGGGGCATGCCAATGGGGGGGCAAGGGACACTTCGAGGCGGAAGTGAGGGATGATCTGCATTTGGTCATAGGAAAGCAGGGAGCATCCAGGCAGGTGCATAGGGTTTTTAGATGAGACAGGCCAAGTTGCCCTATGCCACTTATTTGAAGCCAGCAGGGATAGGGGAGCTGCTTTTGCTCACTGTCCTGAGGGAGTGCACCGCGGAGTAATGTGAATTGAACACTCCAGGAAGGCAATCCCTCCCCTCACATCAAACGCGTC